>NC_073379.1:59945479-60245479 GCF_028641065.1 Leucoraja erinaceus
TTTAATGAATCTCAGTAAGTTTTGATGTGGGATGTGAGGGGGGGAATAGGGGGAAACAGTTTTCAGTCACTTACCTCGACGGAGATTGGATCATTCTCCATGTCACGTCTCCGTCCCTCCCCCGCGGCCTAACAACTGAATTGGTACGGCCTTTCCTGAAGACCAGCCTGGAGCTTCAAGCCGCAAGCGCAGCGCGGACTTTAACATTGCGGAGCTGCGATCCTATGCCGAGGATCGCTGTGGAAGTGCTCTGACCATGGGGTTTGTGGCTTGACCATGAAACCACGGTCTCCAGTAAGAAAAGGCTGACTCAGGAGCTCCATGCTGTTTCCGTTCCGTCCCGAGGCCGGAGTCTCCATCATCCCAATGTGATGGCTTTAACATCGGGCCATCGGTGTTCTTTTTTTACGTATGGCTATTTGGTAACTCAAATATCACTGAACCATAATTGGTGCATGTGAAAATAAATGTGAACTTGAACTCGAACTTGCTTGAAGCACCATATCCTATAATTGGTGCTTTGAAGAACACTAAATACAGGTATTTGAATACTTTGCTTTAAAATATGTATTTTTCTCTATCACAATTTATTTATAGGGTTGGCTACCTGTAAGATGTTAAATTGAAGCTTTGGGGTTAAAGAAAAGAAGGTTCAATTAACAAGAGTAGGCAAATCCAGAACCAGAGAACATACTGTAGGTTTAAGGTGAGGAGGAAAGATGTTATAGGAACCTTTGGAGTAACTTTTTCACACAAAAGGGGTTGGGTGTGTAGAACGAACTGCCAGAGGAGGTAGTTGAGGCAGGTAGTGTCATAAAATTTGAGAACCATTTGGACAGGTACAAGGATAGGACAGGTTTAGATGGACATGGGTCAAACGCAGGTAGGTGGGACTAGTGTAGATGGGACATGTTGGCCAATGTGGATAAGTTGGGTCGAAGTGCCTGTTTCCAAGCTTTGGCCCAACACGTCCATGCAAATTAAGATGTCTATCTGAGCTTGTGTCATTTCCCTGACATTAACCCATATCCCTCTCAGCCTTAACTATTCATGTAGCAGTCCAAATCTATATCTATCTATACTATTACTAAAACTCTTATCTTGACCACTTCAGGTATGCGTTGTAATTACATTTGTGCAAAAACGCTACCCTATATCGCTAAGATTTTTTCCACCACCTTATTCACCATTCCCCTCTGCTCCAAGCCACGAAGTTTTGTTCCGAACGGTGAAAGATTACAAAAGTTATGAAGGTTTAGAAAATTGTGAGATGAGCAGAGCGGTCTTCTCGCCTGTCAGTCACCATGAAGGTAATGTCCCTTCTGGCACCTGCTGTCTGGCAGGGAGAATAAAGCTGAAGTGGATTGCGAGAGAGGGGTTGTGTTCTGCGAGTGAGGGGCTGTGCACTGAGCGGCTGACTGAACTGTGAGTCCACAAGACGTGGCTGACTGAACTGTGAGTCCACAAGCAGTGGCTGACTGAACTGTGAATCCACAAGCCGTGGCTGACTGAACTGTGTCCACAAGCCATGAGAGACCGAACTGTGAGTCTACACGCCGCGGCTGACTGAACTGAGATTCCACAAGCCATGAGTGACTGAACTGTGAGACCACAAGCTGTGATTGAGTGAACTGTGAGTCCACAAGCTGTGATTGAGTGAACTGTGAGTTCACAAGCCGTGAGTGAGTGAACTGCGAGTCCACAAGCCATGGCTGACTGAATTGTCAGTCCACAAGCCGCGGCTGACAGAACTGTGTCCACAAGCCGTGGCTGACTGAACTGTGAGTACACAAGCCGTGGCTGACTGAACTGTGAGTCCACAAGTCGTGGCTGACTGAACTGTGAGTCCACAAGGCGTGGCTGACTGAACTGTGAGTCCGCAAGCAGTGGCTGACCGAACTGTGAGTCCACAAGCAGTGGCTGTCTGAACTGTAAGTCCACAAGCAGTGGCTGACTGAACTGTGAGTCCACAAGTCGTGGCTGACTGAACTGTGAGTCCACAAGCCGTGGCTGACTGAACTGCGAGTCCACAAGCAGTGTCTGCCTGAACTGTAAGTTCACAAGCAGTGGCTGACTGAACTGTGAGTCCACAAGCCGTGGCTGACCGAACTGTGTCCACAAGCCATGAGAGACTGAACTGTGAGTCTACACGCCACGGCTGACTGAACTGAGATTCCACAAGCCATGAGTGACCGAACTGTGAGACCACAAGCTGTGATTGAATGAACTGTGAGTCCACAAGCTGTGATTGGGACGACAGATGGCGCAATGGGCTAAGTGTTCGGCTGGCGACCGGAAGGTAGCCGGTTCGAATCCCGCTTGGAGTGCATACTGTCGTTGTGTCCTTGGGGAAAGACACTTCACCCACCTTTGCCTGTGTGTAAATGTAATGTAATTATGTGAAGCACTTTGGGGTCAATGCAAGTTGACTAAAAATGTGCTATATAAATAAGATTATTATATATTATTATTGAGTGAACTGTGAGTACACAAGCCGTGAGTGAGTGAACTGCGAGTCCACAAGCCATGGCTGACTGAACTGTGAGTCCACAAGCTGTGGCTGACTGAACTGTGAGTCCACAAGCCGCGGCTGACAGAACTGTGTCCACAAGCCGTGGCTGACTGAATTGTGAGTCCATAAGCCGTGGCTGACTGAACTGTGAGTCCACACGCCATGCCTGACTGAACTGTGAGTTCACAAGCCGTTGCTGACTTAACTGTGAGTCCACAAGCCGTGTCTGACGAAACTGTGAGTCCACAAGCCGTGTATGACTGAACTGTAAGTCAACAAGCCGTGGCTGACTGAACTGTGAGTCCACAAGCAGTGTCTGTCTGAACTGTAAGTTCACGAAAAGTGGCTGGCTGAACTGTGAGTCCACAAGCCGTGGCTGACCAAACTGTGAGTTCACAAGCCGTGGCTGACCGAACTGTGAGTTCACAAGCCGCGGCTGACAGAACTGTGTCTACAAGCCATGGCTGAGTGAACTGTGAGTCCACAAGCCGTGGCTGACTGAACTGTGAGTCCACAAGCCGTGGCTGACTGAACTGTGAGTCCGCATGCCATGCCTGACTGAACTGTGTCCACAAGCCATGGCTGACTGAACTGTGAGTCCACAAGCCGTGTCTGACTGAACTACAAGTCCACAAGCCGTGGCTAACTGAACTGTGAGTCCACAAGCCGTGCCTAACTAAACTGTGAGCCCACAATCCATGGCTGTCTGAACTGTGAGTCCTCAAGCCGCGGCTGACAGAACTGTGTCCACAAGCCGTGGCTGACTGAACTGTGAGTCCACAAGCAGTGGCTGACTGAACTGTGAGACCACAAGCCATGGCTGACTGAATTGTACGTCCACACGCCGTGGCTGACTGAACTGTGATTCCACAATCCGTGGCTGACTGAAATGTGAGTCCACAAGCCGTGGCTGAGTGAACTGTGAGTCCGCAAGCCATGGCTGACTGAACTGCAAGTCCACAAGCTGTGGCTAACTGAACTGTGAGTCCACAAGCTGTGCCTGACTAAACTGTGTCCACACGCCGTGGCTGACTGAACTGAGTCAACAAGCCGTGAGTGACCGAACTGTGAGTCCACAAGCTGTGATTGAGTGAACTATGAGTCCACAAGCCGTGAGTGAGTGAATTGTGAGTCCACAAGCCGTGCCTGACTAAACTGTGAGCCCACAAGCCATGGCTGACTGAACTGTGTCCACAAGCCGCGGCTGACAGACCTGTGTCCGCAAGCCGTGGCTGACTGCACTGTGAGTCCACAAGCCATAAGTGACTGAAGTGTGAGTCCACAAGCCATAAGTGACTGAACTGTGTCCACACACCGTGACTGACTGAACTGTGAGTCCACAAGCAGTGGCTAACTGAACTGTGAGTCCACAATGAGTGGCTGACTGAACTGTGTCCTTAAGCCGCGGCTGACAGACCTGTGTCCGCAAGCCATGGCTGAGTGAACTGTGAGTCCACACGCAGTGGCTGACTGAACTGTGAGTCCGCAAGCCGTGGCTGACTGCACTGTGAGTCCACAAGCTGTGGCTGACTGAACTGAGTCCACAAGCCATAAGTGACTGAAGTGTGAGTTCACAAGCCATAAGTGACTTAACTGTGTCCACACACCGTGCCTGACTGAACTGTGAGTCCACAAGCCACGTTTGACAAAATTGAGAGTCCACAAGCCACGTTTGACATGAACTGAGAGTCCACAAGCTGTGTCTGACATGAACTGCGAGTCCACAAGCTATGGCTAACTGAACTGTGAGTCCACAAGCCGTAACTGAACTGTGAGTCCACAAGCCGTGGCTGACTGAACTGTGAGTCCACAAGCCGTGTCTGACTGAACTGCAAGTCCACAAGCCGTGGCTGACTGAACTGTGAGTTCACAAGTCGTGGCTGACTGAACTGTGAGTCCACAAGACGTGGCTGACTGAACTGTGAGTCCACAAGCAGTGGCTGACTGAACTGTGAGTCCACAAGCCGCGGCTGACAGAACTGTGTCCACAAGCCGTGGCTGAGTGAACTGTGAGTCCACACGCCATGGCTGACGGAACTGTGAGTCCACAAACCGTGGCTGACTGCTCTGTGAGTCAACAAACCGTGGCTGACTGCACTGTGAGTCGACAAGCCGTGCCTGACTGCATTGTAAGTCGACAACCCGTGGCTGACTGAACTGAGTCCACAAGTCATAACTAGTAGCGTGGATAGGGGAGAACCAGTGGATGTGGTGTATCTGGACTTCCAGAAGGCTTTCGACAAGGTCCCACATAAGAGATTAGTATACAAACTTAAAGCACAAGGCATTGGGGGTTCAGTATTGATGTGGATAGAGAACTGCTGGCAAACAGGAAGCAAAGAGTAGGAGTAAACGGGTCCTTTTCACAATGGCAGGCAGTGACCAGTGGGGTACCCCAAGGCTCAGTACTGGGACCCCAGCTATTTACAATATATATTAATGATCTGGATGAGGGAATTGAAGGCAATATCTCCAAGTTTGCGGATGACACTAAGCTGGGGGGCAGTGTTAGCTGTGAGGAGGATGCTAGGAGACTGCAAGGTGACTTGGATAGGCTGGGTGAGTGGGCAAATGTTTGGCAGATGCAGTATAATGTGGATAAATGTGAGGTTATCCATTTTGGTGGCAAAAACGGGAAAGCAGACTATTATCTAAATGGTGGCCGATTGGGAAAGGGGGAGATGCAGCGAGACCTGGGAGTCATGGTACACCAGTCATTGAAGGTAGGCATGCAGGTGCAGCAGGCAGTAAAGAAAGCGAATGGTATGTTAGCTTTCATTGCAAAAGGATTTGAGTATAGGAGCAGGGAGGTTCTACTGCAGTTGTACAGGGTCTTGGTGAGACCACACCTGGAGTGTTGCGTACAGTTTTGGTCTCCAAATCTGAGGAAGGACATTATTGCCATAGAGGGAGTGCAGAGACGGTTCACCAGACTGATTCCTGGGATGTCAGGACTGTCTTATGAAGAAAGACGGGATAGACTTGGTTTATACTCTCTAGGATTTAGAAGATTGAGAGGGGATCTTATGGAAACTTACAAAATTCTTAAGGGGTTGGACAGGCTAGATGCAGGAAGATTGTTCCCGATGTTAGGGAAGTCCAGGACAAGGGGTCACAGCTTAAGGATAAAGGGGAAATCCTTTAAAACCGAGATGAGAAGAACTTTTTTCACACAGAGAGTGGTGAATCTCTGGAACTCTCTGCCACAGAGGCCTGTTCATTGGCTATGTTTAAGAGGGAGTTAGATGTGGCCCTTGTGGCTAAGGCGATCAGGGGGTATGGAGAGAAGGCAGGTACGGGATACTGAGTTGGTTGATCAGCCATGATCATATTGAATGGCGGTGCAGGCTCGAAGGGCCGAATGGCCTACTCCTGCACCTAATTTCTATGTTTCTATGTTTCTATAAGTGACTGAACTATGAGTCCACAAGCCATAAGTGACTGAACTATGAGTCCACAAGCCATAAGTGACTGAACTATGAGTCCACAAGCCATAAGTGACTGAACTATGAGTCCACAAGCCATAAGTGACTGAACTATGAGTCCACAAGCCGTGGCTGACTGAACTGTGTCCACAAGCAGTGGCTGACTGAACTGTGAGTCCACAAGCAGTGGCTGACTGAACTGTGAGTCCACAAGCCATGGCTGAGTGAACTGTGAGTCCACACGCCATGCCTGACTGAACTGTACATCCACAATCTGTGGCTGACTGAACTGTGAGTCCACAAGCCGCGGCTGACAAAACTGTGAGCCCACAAGCTGTGTCTGACGTGAACTGCGAGTCCTGAAGCTATGGCTAACTGAACTGTGAGTGCACAAGCCATGGCTGTCTGAACTGCAAGTCCACATGCCGTGGCTGACTGAACTGTGATTCCTCAAGTCGTGTCTGACGGAATTGATAGTCCACAAGCCGTGAGTGACTGAACTGTCAGTCCACAAGGCTCACCATCCCCGCCCACACACCCCCATCCCCCTTCTCACGCACACCACCACCCCACCCCTAGCGGTAGGACATGGCAGTGGCAGGCCTCGGCAATGGTCGACCACTGCAGCAACCCCCCCCAATGGCCTCGTCCTGAAGCATTACCCCTCCCC
Source organism: Leucoraja erinaceus (assembly GCF_028641065.1). Classification (NCBI taxonomy): domain Eukaryota; kingdom Metazoa; phylum Chordata; class Chondrichthyes; order Rajiformes; family Rajidae; genus Leucoraja; species Leucoraja erinaceus. The sequence goes on from NC_073379.1 coordinate 59,952,087, forward strand.
CGGCTACAAAACTTTCCCGCCAGCCCCCACTTGAAGCCTCATCGTCCCCAGCTGCTGGACTAGCCCAAGAATCCATTTGGCCCACAATGGCCATACTAGCCCTCTCTAAACCAGTCCCTTCAGCCCACAACACCCATACTAGCCCTCCAGAATGCCCCCCCCCCCCCCCCCCCCCCCCCCACCCCCCCACCCCCCACTGGCCACCGCCTGAGGCCATCCCCTCCTCCGGCTGCATGATGCTCCCCCCTCCCTCACCAGCCCCCAACAGCCCCGCCTGAAACCCTGTCCCTCCCCAGGCTGCTGGACGCTCCCCCCACTGGCCCCCGAAAGCCCCAGCCTGAAGCCGACCCCCTTACCCAGCTGCAGAACGCAACAAGAAATGCAACAAGAAAGAATGGACTGAATAAATCTCCTCTTTAACATTTAAATTGCTGTTATATTTTAAGAATGATTCACAATTTAAGCTTTAAAAAATCCCTTTTCCACTTGCCGTGCCCATCAGCTGCACCTGCGCAGTAATCCCTACGTGTTCTACATCACAATGGGAACCCAATGGGAGGGAATGGCTGAGCTTGAGATCAGCTGATTGGTCCTCTCGCCTGTCAATCACCACGATTAAGGTAACGCCCCTTCCAGGGGAGGAGGGGCAGGACTACAAAACTCCGGATGCCTGGTCGTGAGTCAGTCACTCTGGAAGGTCGCGAGGGAGAGTCCACAACTGTGATTCTAAGCTGTGAATCAACTGAACTGTGAGTCTGCAATGTACTTGCTATAAATGATTTGTTGGCCCTTAATGACAATGCAATGAGTTGTTTGGCAATTTGCTGGCCAATACTCTGCCTGAAATGCTATGAAATTGAATTTGGTGGCCTGCACTCTGCCTGAAATGCTGTGAAATTGAATTTGGTGGCCTGCACTCTGCCTGAAATGCTATGAAATTGAAATTCATTTGGTGGCCTGCACTCTGCCTGAAATGCTATGAAATTGAATTTGGTGGCCTGCACTCTCCCTGAAATGCTATGAAACTGAATTTGGTGGCCTGCGCTCTGCCTGAAATGCTATGAAACTGAATTTGGTGGACTGCACTCTATTGGAGAAGTGAAATATTGTGTTGGAGGACCAGCCCTCACATGAGAACATGGGAGCCAATGGGTCCCACAGTCTAGTATATTACTAAAACTCTCATTTTGTTTGTTTCTATGTCTGTCTGTGTGCCTGTGATGTCCTGAATTATGCCTAAACAGTACACAATAGCACAAGCACCTCCTTACTCATCATTGTCCTATAGTGTGTTGTATCGAGTTTCATTCATATTGATGGTATATTTTATATTATTCACATTTTCAACTTTACAAAATCCAGTTTGAGAAAAATCACTTGAACTTGCACTTGCAGTTAGCAGCTATGACGTCACAATGGGATCTCATTTTCATAAACTGCCCGTCAGCAGTGTCCCACCCCACAATGACATCACAATGGGACCTCATTTACATTTTAAAAGATCATTTGCACAACCCAGCAGCTTCCACCTCACAATGACGTCAAGGGGGAGGGAGGGGGAGGGAGGGGGGGTAGAGAGAGGAGGGGGAGGAAGTGCTGGGGACCAGGGGGAATGGAGGAGGATAGAAGTAGGAAGAGGATGAAGATGAGGAATAGGAAGAGGATACACTTGAGGAGGGTGACTTGCAATCTCTGGCTTCACAATGGGAACCCATCAGCAACGTGGGGGAGCAGGGAGATAGAGGGAGAGGAGGGGGATAGGGAGGGTAGAGTGTTTATGGAGGGAGGGAGTTTCTGAGGGTTGGGGAAAGGAGAGGGAGGGAGAGGTGAGGGAGGGAGTGTGGGAGTGGAAGAGGAAAGGGGAAAGAAAACGGAGGGTCAAGAGGAGGGGGAGGGAGTGCTGGGGATGAGGGGGAGTGGAGGAGGCAAGGGGTAGGAAGTGGGATTGCGAAGAGCAGTTGGGGAAGGTTGCCGTGACTCGCATCACAACGGGGATCTCTGGCATCACAACGGGAGCCCGTCAGCCACGCCTGCGCAGTTGGGGGCCAAAGGTGAGTGGTGAAATATTACGTTTGGGGACCGGCCCTCCCATGTGACAGGGTCCCGTAGGTCCCACTTGGTCAAGTATATTACTAAAACTCTCATCTTTTTTGTTTGTTTGCGAGTGTGTGTGTGTTCCTGAAACACACCAAAATTACACACGATAGAGCTACAATTTTAGGCCGACCATACTCACCATTGTCCTTTGATGTGCTGTAGCAAGTTTTGCTCAGATTGACGTCATATTTTACAAGTATTGGCATTTTAAACTTTACAAAAAACACTTTTCCACTTGCCCTGCCTGTCAGCCGCATTTGATGTCACAATGGAATCCCGAATATCATTTACATTAAAAATTGCAATTTTCATTGACATTGATTTCATTCTAAAAAAAACCACCACTGTTTTAATCAAATTGTTCCATTTTCAGTAATAGCTAACATTGTTTAGGTTATTGTAAAGAAAAAACGCGATTTTCATTGAGAATTTCATTTTTTTTAAAACATTGCGATTTTCATTGTGGTCAGGGTGGGCCAAAGAGCCATTTTCCACGCTATATCTCTAAAGTCTAAAGTAAAGTCTAAAGTGAAGTCTACATTAAAAATTAAAAAGATGCTTTGGTGTGACCGCTGTTGGAGCATTTTATACAAATTTGTATTCTCTCCCATAAAAAGCATTTGGAGAACTGTAGTGCATATTTAGCTGAGTGGTTCCCAGGGTAGATGTTGTTTTAGAGAACCCTTCAAATAGAAAAAGGTTGGTTAGTTTATCTGATCATATTCTCTGATCGGCTTTCAGTCCAATTATTATTTCATCTTGTTCACCTTCCTTTGAAGGTTTTCTCTCTTATTTTGCATGGCCATTTTTCAGGCAGCACAGTAGTGCGGCCTGAGATGGCACAGTGGTGTGGGTTAGAGAGCTGCTGCCTCACAGCGCCAGAGACCCGGATTCAACCCTGTGTGGGTTTTTCCCCGGGCGCTCTGGCTTCCTCCCACATTCCAAAGAAGTGTGGTTTTGTAGGTTAATTAGCCTCTTTAAATTGCCCCTTGTCGCATAGAATTAGTGTGAACGGGTGTATGAATGGTCAGTGGGCCAAAGGGCCTGTTTCCATGTTGTATCTCTAAACTAAAATAAACAAAACATTTCCTTGTTCATCACAGACTCATTGCTCAATATGCAACTTCCATGAGCCTCTCAGCCATAACATCTCAGGAAGTTAATTTATTTTCTCTGTAGTGACTTATCACCCCTGCAATTTTCACTGATAGTTTAATCCAGTCCTAGTTTACAAAAGAGAAGATTGAAATAACTTTCAGTGATTGGAACACATCTCCAGTGTGATTTAATAGTTAGATTAAACGAGTACTTACCAGTATGAAGTTTGATCTGTATTTTATGAGGAGTTACGGTGAGGGATTAAGTGAAGAACCCAGCAGGTACTGCGCATGCGGCATACTTCGAAGCAGCGGTGTGAAATCACAGAATAGACACAATATTTGAAGTAAGATAGTAAAGATCACGAGACATCAGTTTATTAGTTTGATCTATATAATGAGGGTGGGAGCGGCGGGCACTTAATCCCTCACCGTAACTCCTCATAAAATACAGATCAAACTTCATACTGGTAAGTACTCGTTTAATCTAACTATTTTACTTCGGAGTCACGTGAGTGATTCCGTGAAGACTTCAAAGGTCTGTGATTTCAAACCGTGTAACAGTTTTTATTTCACTCACTGCCGAAGTTTATGAGGGAGGAAGTGTTATCGTAATCAACCAGTGGATCTGCTTTCAAAAGAAACAGAAAGGTATTTGTTAACAATAACAACATAAAAGAGCTCCTCTGAGCTTAATTTAATATTGCAGTTTGTAATATTCTCCTGCAATTAAATCAGGTTTATCAACGGTTTATAATAAAAACAAAATGTTCTGAACGCCGTTCCCTTGACCATTCTGCTGTATTGAAAATGTGGTCAACCGGGATGTCCATTCGTTCAGCCGCTGATATCAATGCTGCCCTAGTGGAATGGGATTAAATGTATTATTATCTATTCCGGCAGCTTTCGGTACCTGTTTGAGCCACCTTGGAGTGGTTTGGCTCGTACCCCGTCTTGGGTTACTGTGGTTGACCCATAGGCTTTCCTCTCCCTCTAAGATTGTGGGTTGTGTCTATATATAGTAGTAGATGGGTCACCACACTCAACCTGGACTCTGGTGGGTAGGCCCGGAATCCCACCAGTGAATTGGGCGTTCCTGGTCCATATAGCCATATAACGACTACAGCACGGAAAACACAGGCGATCTCGACCCTACTAGTTCGTGCCGAACTCATAATCTCGCCTAGTCCCATATACCTGCGAGTTAGATTTTACCAGACCTAAATATGAACGTGATGCGTCTGGGGTAATCACCATGTTATCCAGTCTGGTTTATGGAGTGACCGGACTCTGTGAGCGTGTACGAGAGCCATAAGCATGAGCGTTTTTTAAAAAACATAGATTAAGCAAGCTGAGGGATCTGGCTGGTGCCATCTCTGAGACATGTCAATGTCACACCAATATCCCATACATGGGTATATACCTGGGTGTTTGGGGCTTATATTATAGTTGCCCTTCATAAGTTTACCTTCAGTGGATGGGATCCCATGCTCTGCTGACATGCTGTTTTAGATAAGCAGATAAGGCGCTCCATGCTGTATTTACGGCACTGTAACTCACCTTTTAGTCATGGTGTAGATGTTCCAGGAACTCCAATACGTCAGTGGTTGAATAGTTCGTTGTCCCTGCGTTGTGGCAGTATTTTACCCATGTTAGCTTTTAGTGACTGTTCGCAGGGATGCCGACATGGTGGTAATGGTTCCTTTGGATGATCCCAGTCCCTGGTAAGGTCTATTCAAACCCTGCACCCAGGAGTTTGATGTTTCCCTGGCATGGGTGGCTTGTGCCTGATACTGGGTTGAGTCAGCAACCATGGTCCACTAGGGAAATCCATAGGTGACTCGCCCACCGTGTCGTGATGAACTGGGAACCATGGCTGTGTAGGCCGGTCGGGCACGTTCAATATCTCGGAGACAGATCCCATCTGTATTGCGAAGTGCCCGTCTGATGAGGCAGAAGGGAGGAAGGCAAAGCAGAAACTCCCCCTTCCAGCGTATAGGCATCTATCGCTGCTGCCTCTAATCTGGTTCCTAAGTCACATACATGGGTTACTGGTGATTCCGTCTTGTGCAACCAAATTGATATCTGGCTTTCAAACTGCTTAATAAATTTAGCAGATATTTTGGGTTTGACATCTATTCAATGTAATCATAGATTTTACCCCGTGACATGGTGTCTCCCACTGTGTTCTAGCTTCCTAGGACATAGGCAGCTGATAGTTAAAATGTCTTTTGACACACCATTGCCAGATTTGTTTGACCAATTTGTTGCACAATAATGATTATTATGCTCCCCATATGGTTGATATAAGCCACCACCATAGTATTATCAATCCGTAACCACATATGTACGTGCTGCATTTGAAATGCATATGCTTTTTAGCCCAATAGGCGATCACCAATCCCAAGTAGTTGATGCCCGGTATGTGTAGTAACGATGTTTGTGAATTGGTCCATCTGTTACCTGTGCTGGATATGGAGTTTAGTTGCTCCCCAGCCTAAAGTACTGGCATTGGTTTTTAATAACCAGGTTGGGATTGGTGATGATAATAGGGCTGAAAACTATGCCAAATATATGTCTGCCCACCACCTTAATTGTGATATAGCTTCAGTGGGTACATTCATGATTTGATTATAGTGACCCAAGTACCTTGGCAAAGTAACAGTCATATGGACGGAATTATTATTGAAGCCCAGATAATCCTTGGTAGTTAACGCTTCAATTCTGGTTTATCTGGGCGTGGGATAAACCTCAGCTTTAGGGAGCTGTTTCGTAGCTAGAACTGCTGCCACAGCTAATTCCTTTGTTTCCCCTAATATGAGGATACCATCCAATATATGCCATGATTATGCTTGTTTTCTTAATATTTTCATGGCCATTTATAATAGTTTAGGGCTGAGGTTAGACCATAGGGAATGCTATATGCTCCCATGGTTGCCCTAACCGGGATATCCATTATCCAGGTAAAATTTTTTAGGTATCTATAATGATCCTAGTGTATGGGTATAAGATAGTTAGCATCTTCCATATCAATGCTCCCCATAGGTATCCTAGGGAGATCAGATGTCTGGCAGTGACAAGAACCCATCTCCATCTTAAAGTGTATATACTCAACAGATTTATTTAGTGATATTAGATCAATGATGATGCTACATTCACCATCTTTTGTAGTTTTGGTGAATATATTCGATACAAATTCCAATGGCTCATGTTTACTCCCATGATCCGTTTAGTAATGAGCCTTTCTAGTTCAGCTTGACCTTCTCACTTCTCTTTTCTTAGAGGGAGAAAATGCCCTTTGGGCGCATTGCTGAACTGGCGGTAATATGCCCAATTTGAATTCGTTTTTATCCTCTAAGACTGTTGAGTATATTTTAGTTATTTGTGACAGCATCCCATGCTTTATCCACAAGTGTAAATGCCCCCCCACGCAGTTAGTAGAACACCCTTGTTTAGTGTAAACGGGAGGAACCAGACTACCTACCTCCATGTTTGTTGTTTTTTCATGAAGGCGTAGTTTGCTGGTATGCTGGTGCTGTCGGTGGGGCGGCGCATCTTCCCACGGCTCCGCTCTGGGCCCCGTCTAAAAAGAACTTTGGGGGTAAAGTGAAGCGGTCGCCAGGCTTTCACCAGTCCTTGTTTGATTCACTGGTGGATGCCGAGGGGTGCTGCCAGCTGGGTGTTGGATGCGATGTCCTGCTCGTTCCATGGCCTGCCTTCATGAGGCGCACAGGTTTATCTGCCTCTCTTCCCGCAGCAGCGGTTTGCATAGCCCCATGTATTTGGGGTTGCGGGCAGGTCTATATGCACCATTGTTCAGTCGAGTATCCCAAATTTGGGAACATCTTAGGCGTCAGCACCCTGGTAGTGCAATGGGATAGTCTCATCCTGGGAGAGTATAATCCGTGGAAAAGGCGAGCAAAGGCGGTAACATCTTGACCCTTCTGTAGAATTCGCTGCTTGTCTGCGAGTCTGCTGACCAAGCTGCCTGCGGATTTGCCTCTGGAAAGGCCTGCTCCTGCAGGACTTTTGTTGGGAAGATGGTCGCGTGGAGGAGCCATGTAGTGGCCCACGACACCCAGTAGCTCTTCCTGATCCTGCTCCCCTGGCATACTGCTGTTCTCGTCCGCCTGCCCAGCGTTTAAGCCAGCCCAGCCCTGGCCTCCTTAGCTAGCCTCAAAAGAGGGAGCAAAAGGGTGTGCTAAATTGGAGGAGGCATAGCTCAAACTCCGCTGTTGCATCAATCCCTTGACAAGGGAGATGGCTAGTGCAATAGCACTGGGGTAGGAGTCAGTTCCCTTGGCATTCAGCCAGTGCCCCTTTTCTCCTGGAGGTGAACTCCATGACCTCCTCTGGCTTGGGGAGACAGACATACTTATTTTTGCTGTCTCCAACCTGTTCCAGTTTTGGAGGAAGTTGGCTCCTGTAGAACCTGTAAATTGGGAAGATTTTCCTCTTACCTGCATGTAGAGGCTGCCTGCCGTTTTCCAGGTGGCGTTGTGGCGGTTCCCGGGCGGTGATACTCCTAGTCAGGAGTCTGCAGGGCTGCCGGTCGGGTTTTTAAATTCCCCGCCGGTCCGCTGCTGTTGCCAAACAGCTGTTCAGCAGACCGGTATAGCGCAGCTCCTTGCAGCGGTCCGCAGCGTTTGCGGTCCGGGTAGCGCTTTTTCCCCGTCCACTGTCGGCTCCACGCTGGAGTCGAAACGGGGGCCGCTCACCATGCCTCTCTACTTTTTGCTCCCCCTGGAGCAAAAACCACAAGGCCCGATTAAGGTAAGTACTTACCTCTCGTCCTTGGATGCGGGAGCTAGCCCGACTCCCGCTGGCCGCGTTGCACAGCTGTGCGATAAAGCCGCATGCGCAGTACCTGCTGGGTTCTTCACGGAATCACTCACGTGACTCCGAAGTAAAATCCAGTTTGCCAGTGGACTCGACAGTGAGTGAAGAAGGCTGCAGACAGCTCTGAGTGGGCAGGAGTGGAGACTGCATAGACCAGAAGAAAAAAAGCTTATGAAAGCTCAGAAGCACAGAAGAATAACAAGTGATATCAAATAAATTAATCCCCCAAAATTGCATTTCACAAACTATAAGCACAAATGGGAAAATGGGATAATCCACAACTGAAAGTAAAACAACAGATTATCAATATGTGTACATTTTTGTAAAATAACCATATAATAACCATATAACAATTACAGCATGGAAGCAGGCCATCTCGACCCTTCTAGTCCGTGCCGAACCATAAAATGTATGGACATATGACATACTGTGAAGATATTGTTACAGGGTGCCATTAATTCTACCTGTAACTGTTGGGAGGAACAACACAATCTTGCTTCACAGTTGGTCCTTATGTTTAGTTTAGTTTAATTTAGTTTAGTTTAGAGATACAGCGTGCCTACCAGTGATCCCTGCACACTAACACTATCCTACACAAGCTAGGTGCAGTTTACAATTTTACCAAAGCCAATTAGCCTATAAACATGTATGCCTTTGGAGTGTGGGAGGAAACTGGAGATTCCAGAAAAACCCAAGTCAAGAGTGTTTTATTGTCTTATGTCCCAGGTAGAACAATGAAATTCTTACTTGCTGCAGCACAACAGAATATGTAATCATAATAAATAATATAACAAAAACTCAGAAAAAAAGAACAACCAATAACAGTGCAATAATAATAATAATAATAATAGTCTATTGTAGTTCATAGCTTAGGAAGTTGTAATGTTTAGTGATGGCTGTAGGGAAGAAGCTGTTCCTGAACGTGAACGTTACAGTTCTCAGGCTCCTGTACCTTCTTCCCGATGGCAGTGGTGAGACGAGTGTGTGGTCAGGATGGTGTGGGTCTTTGATGATGTTGGCTGCATTTTTGAGGCAGAGACTATGATACATCCCTTCAATGGTGAGGAGGTCAGAGACAGTGATGGCCTTGGCAGTCTTTAGAACGTTTTGCAGTCTTTTCCGCTCCTGGACGTTCAAGTTGACGAACCAGGCCACGAAGCAGCCAGTCAGTGTGTTCTCTATTGTGCACCTGTAGAAGTTCAAGAGAATCCTCTTTGACATACCAAATCTCAGTAATCTTCTCTAGAAATAGAGGTGCTGATGTGCTTTCTTTATGTAGCGATGTTACAAAACCTACCTTCAGCGGCGCTGCAGATCTGCCACAGGCTGTGTGTGCGACTGCGGCGCCTTTGAGGGGGGATAAAATACAGGCTTGTATCGTTTGTCGGAGAGGGATTTCCTCGGGCTGCTAGTCAATGAAGAAAAATCGATCGGACGTCCGTTCCCATTTTTTTTTTTAAATCGCTGGACAATTTAATAGTTGGATTAAAGTATAAAGTGACTTTGAATGCCCTCAACGCCTACAACATGATGGATCGTAATATCAGGACAAAACAAAGGGTAAGTCGTTTATTTCAGATATAATCTTGCTTCATAAATCGTCTATATTTTGTGTAATTGTCTATCAATAATCAATATTTTTATACTAAATATCCACAACAGTTTTAGTCACATGTTTTGGCAAAAAATAATAATTTTGTTTATATTGAGAGTCGATGTTTCTAGATTAATTTATGGAAATTAATTCCTTCTATTTGGCATATAAATTCATGACAGTGAGATTTAAAAATAATGTTATATTGTGAACTCTTGTGTGAATGGGATAGTTTGTTATTTGGATACTTAGGCTATTTTTAAAAATTAGCCTTTTCTTAAGAAATGGATAGATGTTTAGATCTAGTAATTGAATGTAGATGAATTTAATTGACTAGATGAAATTTAATTGATTTGATGAAACTGATGAATATGAATTTTTTGTTGGGTATTTACTAATTGTTTTAGTGTTTAACTTTATCATACCTTTTTTCTAAAACTGCAAATATTAACGTGTTTCTGTTAATGCTGCTCAGTGTATTTGTTTCTTTACATTTTAAACGGATGTCTCCGAAGAAGAAATGCAAAATTGTCAATCCAAATGCCCAGCAAAAGAGTGATTTAGACAGCATTTGCAGAGATTATCCGAATTTGGACTACTCCAAATGTGATGATCTACAGGACATTCTTAATGGGAAAGTAGTGGGCAGAAAAGCATATCATGCGTGGTTTGAAGAGCAAAAACTTGTAGCTTACAATGCCAAAATTGAAAAGTTGAGGAAAAACAAGGTGTACAGAGTTGCTTATTGGTTACAATCTGAGTAGTATGATGATGCTACTGATTATGATATGCCAATTCACCAGCTAGCAACTGATCTTCTCCATAAAGACTTGATCTATTGCTAGAAATTGTAATTTATTTACCTATCTGTTACAGACTTACAGCATATAATACAATAATATTAAAGTTCTGATCTTGAGAATATCGTATTTTTGAATTTTCAAGGCAGTCTGGGTGTTTATTATTATTTCTGTCACAACGGTCAATTTTGTAATTAGCTACAATTAGTTAGTTAACTAATTGTAGCTAATTACAAAATATGCTTTAATTTCAAGTAATCCAAGTAAGATGTTTCATATTTGTTTCAGAATGCTTCAATCTATAATAACTCAAGTTCAAGTTAGTTTATTGTCATGTGTCCCAGATAGGACATTGAAATTCTTGCTTTGCTTCAGCACAACAGAACATAGTAGGAATTGACTACAAAACAAATCAGTGTGACCATATACCATTATATAAATATATACACACACGAATAAATAAACTGATAAAGTGCAAATAACAGATAATGGGCTATTAATGTTCGAAGTTTTGTCCGAGCCAAGTTGGCTGTGGGGAAGTAGCTATTCCTGAACCTGGTTGTTGCAGTCTTCAGGCTCCTGTACCTTCTACCTGAAGGTAGCGGGGAGATGAGTGTGTGGCCAGGATGGAATGGGTCCCTGATGTCCTTAACTGAAATTTTCATTCAGTTCTCTTAATTTTTAAGAAAGTTATGGGCTTTTGACTGTCCTCGATCACAGCTTTTGTGTTATCCCAATCTGATGCGATAAATTGCAGACTTGATTTTTTAAATCTCAAAATGTTGTAACATTGCTACTTTATGATTATATCAGTGTGCTGGGTCCAGGAAAGATCATCGGAAATATGCACGCCCAGTAATTTGAAGTTTTTAACTCTCTCCGCCATTGCCCATTGATGTAAACAGGATTGTGGGTCCTCAACCTTCCTCTTCCAACGTCCACAATCAGTTCTTTGGTTTTGCTGATATTGAGCACCAGGTTGTTGTGTCCCTTCAAAGAGACAGGCATAGCTGGGGCCCATGCGTGTGCCCTTAGCTACACCTTGGATTTGGAGGAAATGGGAGGAGTCAAAGGAAAAGTTGGTAAGGACCAGCTCCGCTAGGCAGAGGAAACTATCAGTAGACAGGGATTGGTTGGTTCTGCAGTTGTAGAAGAAACGGAAGGCTTTAAGACCCTCCTGGTGGGGGATGGAGGTGTAGAGTGACTAGACATCCATGGTGAAGATGAGGGAATGGGGGCCTGGAAAATGGAAGCCATGGAGGAAACATCATTGGAGATGAAGTGTTTCTGCCAATTCGAACAGACTGTGGTCTGTTGATGAGGAAGTCAAGGATCCAATTGCAGAGGGATGCGCAGAGACCCAGTTCTGTGAGTTTCGTAACCAGCTTTTTTTTTTGTATCAAAAAATAATTTATTTTATTTTAACATGATACAAAACCAAAAAAATCCCCAAACCATGGTGACATACCCACTACCATGTTACAAAATCATCAAACAACTATTTTATAAATATTCTAATAACCACTGTCCAACCCCAGTTAAGGGGCAAGTATCTGGCTCGGGCAAAGACCTCTTCCGCCTGGCGTTGTGACTCATGGATTGGCAGCTTGGCCAGGCCTAGGAGCAACCCAACCAGGACTTCTTCAGCCCTGCCTACTCCCTAGATCCCGTCACCAGTCCTTCGGTCACTGGCAGCAGAGCCACTCCTCTCCTTGCAGACCACAGGTGGAGTGGCAGAGCTCCTTGCCCTCCGGACCCTGGCTACAAGGGACGCTCTACTGTTCCCTCTACCCTCAACATGAACAACGCTGCTCTTGGTCTTGGCGTGCTTCTCCAGGTCATCCAAGAAGTACCAGCTATGCCGGTCATTCCCCTTCACCCCTTCACCCCTTCACTCCCCTCCCCCTCCCCCTTCCCCTCCCCCTCCTTCTGAGGATGTGGTTCAGCAAGCTGGTGAGCCGGTGTAGGTTTGGCCACTGGAGGGAGGCCAGTCTGGGCCGGTGTTGGGCTCCTTCGGTGGCCTGGATGAACTCACGGATTTTCTTCACCGGAATGAGTGGAGTGGCGTCGGGGGGAGCAAGAACATCCATTAATTCATTGTCCGAGGAGTCCCCTTCCACCAGCTCACTGCAGATGGAGGCACCACCCCCACCCCCGGACGCACCCTTAGTGCTCGATACTCCAGCCTCACCCTGTGCGGCAGTTGCCTCTTCCCCACCCGTTGGTCTCTCCTCCACCTCAGTCCCAACCCTGGGGCCAGTGGCAGAGAGGCCTCCCCCAGATGTACCCGGGGAGTCAAGACCATCGACAGTGCGGGTGAATATCCTTCCCCCAGTTGGCCCTAGAGTGAACTCTGGTGCACCAGACTCAGGGAGTCCCACTGGAGCCAGGTCCTGAGGGAGAGAAGGGCTGGTTTCCCCAACCCCCTCCCCACCTACAGTCTCTACCTCCAGAGGTGTGCTCTGCACCTCATCCTGGGTGGGTTGCACCTGGGCCTCCTCGGGTGCCTGATGCGGGACTCCCTCCCCAACAGGAAACTCCCCCTACTCCATATCACCTGAGTGGTCCCTATTGCTACCCTCCCCAGAATCCCCTCCAGAATGTGGGACCAGGACATGGGGTTTTTTTCCTCAGGTGCTTCACCTTCTTTGCCACCTTGCCCCCCCCTTCTTTTGACCCTCCCCACCACCACCGGCGCTCTGCACAACCCCAGGGTTCGCTGGCTCAACTACAGGGAGGGTGGGACCGGGTCGACCTGCAAGAATGTTCCCCCCACTGAGATCCCTTTACTCACTGCCACGTTCACCCCCTCAACAGCCTTCGGAAACATCCTGCCCGCATGCAGGACGCCTGCCGGCTTGGCCATCATGGCCATGGCAGCCAAGCAGTCTCCCAGGTTCATGTGAGGGGGCAAGTAGCACCTTATTCCATGCTCGAAAGGCAGGTTCCTCATGGAGAACCGGCCCCCAGGGCAACAGCTAAAGTAGCCACCTTTGCATAGTTCCTGGAAGGCCCTGCTCCCTCAGAACACTGACCCAGCATGGTATCAGGTGCCAAAATTTAAAACATAGCACTTACACAAAGCCTGAGACACAGACAGTCCAAATGGCACGAGGCCAAGTCCAAACACAAAAACAATATGGAACATTTCGAGGGAGGAGGGCAAAATGGTGTCGCCTCAAAAAACTGTTGCGTCACCACCTCCGCCCGGCTATCTCGGCTCTCCTGCGTTTCCTGGTGAGTTGCTGGCCTTCGCAGGCAATCCCAGCTGTTCTTCGCTGCTCCTACAGCAACAAAAGGGACTTGCCTGCAGTCTTGTTGTTGGAAGCCTCTTATCTCCGTCAGTCTTGCCGAGAGAAAGGAGGCTTATGCCCCTGTCCCACTTAGGAAACCTGAACGGAAACCTCTAGAGACTTTGCGCCCCACCCAAGGTTTCAGTGCAGTTCCCGGAGGTTCCCTGAGATTTTTGTCAGTCTCCCTACTTGCTTCCACTACCTGCAACCTCCGGCAACCACCTGCAACCTCCGGGAATCGCACAGAAACCTTGGGTGAAGCACAAAGTCTCCAGAGGTTTCCGCTCAGGTTTCCTGCGTGGGACAGGGGCATTAGTCTTCAGCTCCCGGTTCCAAGGCGGCAGAAAGAGGTCGAGACGGTGCAGGTGCAGAAATCCTCCAACACTACATGAAAGCCACAGCGGCCCGGTGAGCACTGACGCGGCAGTAATGGGGGTTGTTCTGGACACAGGTGGAAAAATCTAGAAAGATTTTCTCCTCCCTTTTGGTGAGCCGCAGTTCCTGGCAGGTTGCCAGCCAGTTGTGGGAGTTCGACAGTTAGTTGATAAGGCTGCTCGCAGTCCCAAAAACAAGCAGAAACTTTAAAACAAGTCTCTGCAACGTCGCAGCGATACACAAAGATGTTTAAAGTACCGCTGTAAGATGATAAAACACACTAGTTCTTGTGTCTGGACGGGAGCTCCTAATCACCACACCTCCTCGCGTAACCAACTTTTTTAATTTTTTTTATTTCAAAAAATTTATTCAATTATTAAAAAATAATATTTACACTACAATAAAACAAGCCAGAACCCACCACCATAAATACAATACAAACATATATCCATAATAAACTATTATACAATTATGATACAATCCTTATTGAGGATACATTCAACACCCTGCGGAGCCCAGCGGTCCCGAAACTCCCTCAGGGTGCCCACAGACAGGGCGTATTCCCTTTCTAATCCCACCCGGGCACGGACGTAACCCCAGAAAAGGGGCAGGCAGCTGGCCCGGGTAGAGCCCTCCGCCGCCTCGCGTAACCAACTTGGAGGAGATGATGGTATTGAACGCCGGGCTGTATTCTATAAACAACAGCCTGACGTACGTGTTTTTATTGTCCAAGTGGTCTAGTGCAGAGTGGAGAGCCAGTGAGATTGCATCCTCCGTGAACCTATTGTGACGGTAGGCGAACTGTAGTGGGTCGAGGTTCTTATTGAGGTAGTAGTTGATATGCACCATAACCAACCTTCTCAAATCACTTCATCACTACAGATGTTAGTGCCACTGGTTGATAGTCATTGAGGCACATCACCTTGAAGAAAACGTACAAACTCCGTACAGACAGCATCCATAATCGGGATGGAACCCAGATCTCAGGCGCTGAAAGGCAGCAACTCTATCACTGTGCTACTGGTCCTGTCAGGTAAATGCTCCTGATAGTGTTATTGGCCAGTAGGTTTGAATAAGCTGAGTAGTCACAGGAAAGGAGGATGCAAGTTTTAAAAATAAGAGGATGGTCAAGGCTAACCCACATGCCTGTACAGAAAGGCAAACATTATTTTCTCAGGTATGTTACAGAAACTTTATTGGCCATGCAGAAATAAGAATAATATAAAGTCTCTGAAACATTTTGTGGCCATGGAAACTATACTTTGGATGTAAAATAATTGGTCACCTTTTGTACCACTCTTCAGATATTTGATTCCAGTAACTTTGCATGATATTCTATGCACATCTTGACGTTATAAGTATGCCCTTAATTTCCAAAAGATATTTAATTACTTATTTCAGCACATAAGGAGTCCATTCAGTTCATCAGATCTGATCAGGGCAATCTTATCAGTCTCATTCCCCTTCCTCTTATAACTAATTCTATCTTACTTCTTCATTAGTTTTCCTTACAGCTAAAGGGTGATATGCAAGAATCATTAGCCTACCTATTAGTGTTTGGGTGGCAAAAAGGTCACACAGCAAGAACTCACACAGACACGGGAAGACTGCAAACTCCACAGAGACTGCACCTGAAAACAGGGTTGATCTTAAATCAGTGGAGTTACAATAACAATTGCTCGACCCCAACAATTAGCTAGCCTGAAGAAATGCTGTCATTGCACTTACTGAAGCAATGAGAAATTAAGAGGTACAGAATAAATAATCTGATTGTATCATGAAACCTGAAGTTTACAATGTTATTCATCCTATCTACCCATGTTAGTCTTCAACTAAAGGCACTGAAAATAAACCTTGATGCAAACTTAATTAAGGTAAACCTTGAGGTTTTCTGGCCGATGGATAGAGATTGGTCATGCTTCTAAAATATTGGGATATACATTACCTCTCATCTGCTGGCACTCAAAAGCCCCGGGGTGGCACTGGGTGGTGAGAGTTTATTTGAACCATATGAAATAAAACTTCAGATAGGTCCAAGAGAGGTGGTGGGTCTGGATGGCTCGGGGAACAGAAAGTGCTGTTGGTCAAGGGGTCAGAGGTTTGATTGCTAACTGGTCTGTGGTAAGAGTGTGTCTATCAGCAGTCCACAGGCCTGTAAGGGGGCAGGGATTGGAGTTTGTTGCTAGTGATAGATGGGATGTGAGGTGGAGATGTCATCTGCAGATTATCATCTTGGAAAAGTTGTGTACAGTGATGAATCTGAGAATTCAGATCCAAGTGATCTGAGAAAAATGTGCAAGATACCAAATGAAGTGGAACTCACCTGAGATGGGCATGCATTGGTATGTGGGATTGTAGGAAGAGTCTTCCTTTACCTTAAAGTACAACCTTGAAACTTGATTGTTCTAGTGGTGCCCAATGTTAAGGGAATTTCCAAACAATATTGGTTTCCTGGAGAACTTGCCATGAAAGTATGTGGCAAACTTGATCAATGGGATGCCTGTAAACCTCTCTCTGGGTCCACATCCATAAAATTCCAATGGTCTCTGTTGCATCTTTTCTCTGTGGGAAATCATTCCATGCTCTGGCAGGTTCTTGTCTAAATTCCCCAACATTGGCCCTCGCTCTCTCTCTAATAATTCTAAATCCTTATCGTGCATCATTAACTCCCCAACTAGCAGAGATAGCTTTTCTCAAGTCATCCCATTAATCCAATCAAAAGCCTTCATGTTTTAAAAAACTCTATCTCCCTTATATTACAATAAAACAAGTCTGAATATCTGAACCCTCTCCTCATGACTGCAGCTTCACACCCCTGGTGCTTTTCTGGGAATGGCTCATCAAATGCTCCCAATGATTTTAATGCATTTGAAACAAAGAGATGCTTAAAGCTGTGACATCTCTCCAACTGTGACATCACTGGAAGTCAGTGAATGCTTAATGGAGGTTTACTCTGAAATAAAGCCTATCTGTATAATTGCACAATTCTGCTCAACCATCTGGAAAAAGATTAAATGTTATTCAGTGACTCAAGGATGCATGTCTAAATTGGGTACTATGGACTGGTGATGAGGTTTTTAAAACAATGTTATTTGACTCTACTACTCTTTATAAAACAATTTGAAGAGATTTTCATTGAAGACAATTTAATGTAAAGATTGCACGATATTATGCAAGAGAATTTCTCATCACTAAACATCGGTAACATTAAAAAATGTATAGTGTTAATTGCGTTGCGCTTGGCTGAGTAAACCCAAGTTCCCACTTTTCCAATAACTTTTCTAATGAAACAAAATCACAGAAGTTCCCAGATCCTGAATTAAATTTGCTTGACACAATCTTTGCCAACAGCTTGGAGTGAATCTATAGTATTAAACTAGACCAAGTGCAGACCCGTTGGGTCTGTTCCCCCAAAGTGCGGTTGTGTGGGGGGGAGGGGGCATCCAGCGTCACACTCTAACTACCCCCCCCCCCCCCCCCCCCGCACTCACGCTAATGGAGGGGAGGAGGAGAGAGAGGGAGAGAGAGAGAGAGAGAGAGGGAGGGAGGGGAAAGGAGGGGAAAGGGGGAGGAGGGGGAGAGGAGAGGGGGAGAAGAGAGGAGGGGCAGGGAGGGGGAGGGAATGGATAGGGGTGTGTGGAGGGGAGGGGGGTTTAGGGGAGGTGATGGATGGGAGGAGGGGGAGAAAAAGAGGGGAGAGAGGGGGGGAAGGGGAGAGGGAGGGGGAGAGGGGAGGAGGGAGGAGGAGAGGGGGAGGAGGGGGGGGAGAGGGGGGAGGAGGAGGGGGGGAGGAGGGGGGGGGAGGTAGAGGGGGGGAGAGGGGGTGGGGGGGGGGGGAGAGGAGGAGAGAGGGGGAGGAGGGGGGAGGGGGGGGGGAGAGGAAGAGAGGGGGGGAGAGGAGGAGAGGGGAGGGGGAGGGGGGGGGGGAGGGGGGGGGGGGGGGGGGGAGAGAGAGAGAGTGCCTTTTTACTTCAACCCAAACCCAAACAACCATTTGCAGGCAGTGCTTTTTTACCTCTAACCATATTTTCATTTTCAAACCAAATTAAGGGTACTCACAGTGCTGTAGACATTTGTCAGTGTCATTCAGAGCTCTGATTGAGGCACACCACTTGCAGAGACTGATTGAGGCACACCACTTGCAGAGACTGATTGAGGCACACCACTTCCTGGTTTCATAGTCCCTCCCCCCTGCTGCCAGCGGGGGCAGCAGAGAGAATGGAGAATTTTGTAAAACCATTAATATCTCTGTCATATTTCATCAACGGGAAAAATCCTCTGCACACATACAGCGGAGGGGGGCTCTGAGCAAGGTGTCCAAAAATGACGGCCGTAGGTGGCGGCGTTCTCTCGGAAATCACAGCCAAAACCGGTCAAGAATATTTTAGTAATATAGATGTCCCGCTCACAAAGTAAACATGTTTTTCAAAAAAAGGAAACAAGAGCATCTTTTTTTTCTGTATTGGGCCTTGAATTTGGCTAGGAACTTTAGTTTTCCCCCATTTTACCGATAAATTTGGGACAATATTCAATATCAATATTAGTATGCCAATTATTATCAGTATGCCTATTAGGTTGACCTTGCAAACATTTTAAACAGGGTCAGTTTCTTCATTCTGACATACAAAATGTTTAATTACTCAATCTGTGTATGTGCATCCTCTAATTTTCCAAAGAAACAGCTTTCAGCTCAACAAGGTATATCCTGTGTTTATCCTCACCCTGTCCTCTTCTTTTTAGCATGCTCAGTATATTTATATTCAGCAAGACAACTTAGTGATCTTGTCTGACATTCCCACCTCTGGCACTCCTCACTCCCTCCGATACTTTGTATCTGTGCCCATGGTGTTGCTCTTCAGTCATCCATGCTGCTGCTCATCTCAAGAGGGTGCAGTTCAAGTCCCTGCCTTCAAGGCCCAAGCTGCTGGCTTCTTTATGGAAAGTCAACAGCCTTCCTCCATCCATACACCTTCCACTTTGGCTTCATTGGCTTGCTGTACTGGGAACAAATGAAGGAACATGCAAGATAAACTCAAAGGAAATCTGCAAAGGAAATAAAATGACATACCAGACGTTTTATGATAGACCTGAAATACTGGAGTAACTCAACGGGTCAGGCAGCATCTCTGGAAAAATGGATAGGTGATGTTTCGGGTCGGGACCCTTCTTCAGAAATAAAGCTCAAAACGTCACCTATCCATTCTCTCCAGGGATGCTACCTGACCAGCCGTGTTACTCCAGCATTTTGTATCTCTCTTAGGTACAGTATAAACCAGCATCTGCGGATCCCTGTCAATATATTTAATGATATTTGCCATAGTTTGATTTATAAAACATGTCTATTTTTTTAATTTTAACTGTTTTTAAAATTATTGCAACAAGAATGCTGTAATAAAAGGAATGATAATTCAGTTAACAAGACATTAACAATTGTAAATCAGCATCTGTAGTTGTTTGAATCTATATTTGGGGCATAATTGGGATTATAGTTCAATAAATTGTTCATTGACAGTGTGCACAAAAAAGGCATTTCCTATCCTATATTTCCTCCTCCATATCATCATCACTCTCCACGTTTACCTTATCTCCAGCCAATGTACTTCAGCATCTTTTAAGAGATTATTTGGAAGATTCAAACCTCCCTAGTTCCCTATTTCACATTTTCCTATACATTTCACTCCATTCCTATTGACTGGTATTAATTAGTAAACCACAACCCTTATATTTCGATATGATACGATATGATATGATACGAAATAACTTTATTCATGCCCGAAGGGAAATTGGTCTTCAACATTCACAACATACAACAAGGTACACGAAGACTTGAATTAAAAAATGAAAACAAAAAGAAAAAGACAAGCAACTGTTGGCTGGCTGCCTTGTGCACATCGCCTTCACCGGAACGAGCAAACAAGCAAACACAGACTTTTACCCTGGGCAGAGGATTTTAAAACTGGAGTGTCCCCCACCCTCACGCCGGGTCTTCCATTGTTCATCACGGCAGTCTCCCCACGTCGGGTCCATTGTTCTTCGTGGCTGTCCCCCCACGCCGGGTCTCCATTGTCTTCCCCACTCCCCTCCCGCTCATCGACCGCTGATCGTGAATCAGTCGCGAGGCCGTACCACCACCGAGGTTCCTGCTACTGTCGAGGCTCCCGCTACCGCAGAGGTCTCACCGCCACCGAGGCTCCTGTTGCCACCGAGGCCCACCACCGCTGAGTTTCTATTCTCTCTGATCGTACAACATTTACTTCTTTATATTTCCGTTATTCCCACTGTAATTAATTACCCTGAATAGTTTATTACCACCAAGTTCCCCTTTTTATGTTGAATGGCATTTCATTTTGCAAAGCAAATCAATAAATTTAAGAGTTGACCTTTTACTTTATTTTAACACAGTCTCTTGCTTTCAAAATTCTAAATATGTTTGTTCCCTATTCATGTTACCCTTGATTCCAATCCTGCTCCAACAATTTATCTCATGTCCTAATTGTTTTACTTTTTATGGAGTTTTATTGCATCAGATAATTTCTCTGTATTTCTAGGTTCAAGCCTTCTGCGGAGCCATAATTTTCCTTTCCACCGGAACACTTTGTCCCACATGATTTGGGTAATGCCAACCCCAGGATTACAGGTCTCGCCTGTCATAAATCTAGAATGCTTATGTCCCATAAAATCAAACCTACCTTTCATACCACAGGCTTCCAGAAACACTTTCATCTTCTTAATCCACCTATTCCAAAAACAATTCATGCATGATTGAGTAGTCATCTTAAAATTCACTGCTTGTTTGTTTTTGTCAATTAATTTAGTTACCATTGGAGATGATGGAAGTACTGTAAGTCCTCTGAGAACATTTAACAAATAGCAGGTTGCAGAGGCATGATAGGCTTTGGTCCAATATGAGTAAATGGGACTACCTAGATAAATAAAAATGGTCAAATTGGACATGGTGGGCATGGTGGGCTGGAGGGCATCAACATCCTTGCAGGAAGATTTATTCATGCTATTCATGATGGTTTAAACTAGTATAGCAGCGGGTTGGCAACCAAAGTAGTAGGTCAACAAATGGAGGGATTGAGGAAATGGAGATGCTGGGTAATGCTGGCTGGGCAGCCTGTGCACGGCTGCCCAGCCAGCAGCTGTCTGTCTTTTCATCCTTTTATTTTTTATTTTAGTTAGTTAAGTGTTTTGTTTGGAGGTCTAGACTTTTTTATGTGGGGAAGGGGGAAACTACCTTTCAGGGTCCCTACCTGGTCGGAGGCAGCTTTTCTCCGGGCTGCAGCTTCGACCCGTCCTCGCGGTCTACCAGCGGGCCTGGAGCGGCGTTTCCTGTCGGGGACCGCCCAGAACCTCGGCTTCGGCGGCGGCACAGCGCTGGAGCGCTATCGCGGAGCGGGCGATGCCTTGCCCGGGTCGCCGCGCTGGAGCTCCGGTGAGCTGAAGACCGCCGAGTAAAACATCGCGGAGCTGCGGGACTGTGGAGCGATCAGCTGCGGGCGGCGGCGCTGAACTTTACACCGGGAGCCTGGGATCTCTAGATGAGATTGCCAGTTGTGGAGCTCCAACCGGCGCGGCCTTGTTGGCTTTGGAAGCCACGGTCTCCAGCATGGAAACGGCCGTTTCAGGGTTCCCAAGCCGCTGAGAGGACTCTCCCGACGCCGGAGCAACATCACCCGGCGAGAACGGCCTGGAACATCGGGCCTCCGTAGAGGCAACTGTGGAGGCCTCAATAGGCCCGACTATGGGTGAACTGGGGTTGGCACTGGACTTTGTGCCTTCCCTCATAATGGGAACCATTGTGGGGGGATGTTCTTTATGTTTAAAACTCTTATTAATGTTATGTCTGTATTCCTTCTTTATGTGATGCAAAATGGCAAGAAGCATTTCACTTCACTACACCTAGGTGTATGTGAATGTGACCAATAAAATACCTTTGATACCTTAGATACATTTGATACCTTTGATGTTGGTCTGAAGGGTAGGCAGGGCCAGGTTAATAAACACTGATGGAATTTAGTGTATTTACTTCAGTACAAGGAATATTATGGGTAAAGCAGATTAATTTAGACCCTAGGTTACTACATAGAACTATTTTGTAATGGCTATTACAGAGTCCAGGATTTAGACATTTCAGATTCGATCACGGAATATAAAAGAGTTGCACAACTGATCAGAGAGAATATCATAGTTGCACTTAGAGAGGACATCCTGGAGGACTCATCCAATGAGGCAATATGCTGAGAGCTCAGAATTAAGAATGGTGCCATTATTATGATAGGGTCATACAATGGGCCTCCTAACAGCTCATGGGAGATAGAGGAACAGATATGTTTGGTATGAATACAGTCTCTTTCACTGTAACTCTATGGATTCTTTCAACTTCCTGACCAACAGCATTGTACTTGTCATTTCCCTCAAATTCTGATTTCATATTGGAGAAAACAACCAGGAAATGTCACCCTTTTTATGTTAAGTGTAGGAGAATCTCAAACGTACTCTCCAATCTGAAGATTCATAGCTGGTGTGCCTTAATCCAAGATGAGTCATGCAGATAGTTTAGACTGGACTGCACAAACTTCGGCATGTCAGCTTTCTAACACATTACTAAAACTGATTCCCTAATCATTATTTATATCTATATAACTAAAAGGCACATCTTGACCACTTCCTATCCACACTGCTATTTTAGAAAAAACGCTACTCTATATCGCTATGATTTTTGGCCATCTTACTCAGTCCTCCTCCGCTACAGCAGCCCCAAGGATTTTTCCGATTCCTGAAAAATAAAAAAGTTATAAATGTTTAAAAAATCTTGAGATCAGCTGATTGGTCCTCTCGCCTGTCAATCACCATGATGAAGGTAATGCCCCTTCAGGGGGTGGGGGGGGGGGGGAAGGGCAGTAGTATAAAACCCCGGATACCTGGATGTGAGTCAGTCACTCTGGAAGATTGCGAGGGAGAGGCCACAACTGTGATTCTGCTGTGAGTCGACTGAACTGTGAGACTACTGAACTGTGATTCTATTGAACTGTGAGTCTACTATGTGTTTGCAATAAATGCTTTGTTACCTCACAACGCGGTTGCAATGAATGATGATTGGTTAACCCTTTATGTGCTTGCAGTAAATGCTTTGTTACCCTGCAATGTGGTTGCAATAAATGATGATTGGTTAACCCTTTATGTGCTTGCAATAAATGCTTTGTTACCCCGCAATGTGCTTGCAATAAATAATGATTGGTTAGCTCTTAATTTCTGTACAATACATGGTTTCTCAGCTCTCACTGTGTTTGCGAGGAATAAATGGTTTCTCAGCCCCCACTGTGTTTGCAAGGAAGAAATGGTTTGTCAGCCCCCACTGTGTTTGCAAGGAAGAAATGGTTTGTCAGCCTCCACTGTGTTTGCAAGGAATAAATGATTTCATAGCTCCCACTGTGTTTGCAAGGAATAAATGGTTTCTCAGCCCCCACTGCGTTTGCAAGAAATGAATGGTTTCTCAGTCCCCACTGTGTTTGCAAGGAATAAATGGTTTCTCAGTCCCCACTGTGTTTGCAAGGAATAAATGGGTTCTCAGCCCCCACTGTGTTTGCAAGGAATAAATTGTTTCTCAGCCACCACTGTGTTTAATCCAAAGTTCCCTCTCATTCCGAAACTTAGGCTGAGTGGACAGGTCGCTCTGATTGCGTACGTTCTGCTAAGTGCAGAGGTCATGCTGATTGCGTAAATTCCGCTAAGTGCAGAGGTCATGCTGATTGCGTAACTTCCGCTAAGTGCAGAAGTCACGCTGATTGCGGAAGTGTCGTTGACTGTGGAAACCCCACAGTGGAGAGGCCGCGCTCAGCCGTGTGAGTAGATTCAAGAACATTTGCTGTCATATATATGGTGTGTGAGTCCGAGTGTGAGTCCGAGTGTGAGTCCGAGTGTGAGTCCGAGTGTGTGGGAGTCTGTGTCTGTGTGTGTGTGTAGGGTGGACGGTGTGTGTGAGGTGGAGGCTGTGTATGTGAGGGTGTGAGGTGGAGGGTGTGTATGTGTGTGACTTGAAATTGATTGACTTGACTTGACATGACTTGAAATGGATTGACTTGACGACTTGAAATGGATTGACTTGACTTGAAATTGATTGACGATGTGAAATGGATTGACTTGACTTGACTTGACTTGAAATGGATTGAAATGGATTGTTTGCCCTGCACTCACTGTGCTTGACTTGACTTGATATTGGAATTGGTGGAAAGGTGGAATATTGTGTTTTGGGACCAGCCCTCCGTGTGAAGCTGGGACCCAACGGGTCCCACTTAGTCTAGTATTAATTAAAATCTAATGCTATTATACACAATTAAATCTAACACTAATTACTTTAAGGATTAATTTGATTTAACATTATTTAGTAATTAATTACTGATTATTTTAATTAACTGGCCAAGGGGGATGCGTATCGAATGCAAGTTGAATTCATTTTACCCCTAGATCTATTGATGCTTTTTAACTTTTGATATCTACTTGTATAACTAAAGGACATTTTACTCCGAAGCCTTCAAAGTTAAAGCAAATTCTTAAAAGGGAAATTGTTAATTAAAGATGTTTTTTTATTCCTAGCTTTGCCACATTACTGCATATATAATCTTTTCACTATGTCTTCCTCCTTTTTGTTTGCATCCAGCTGCCGCTGTTCTTTGGCCAGAAGTCATAGAGTCATAGAGTGATACAGTGTTGAAACAGGCCCTTCGACCCAACTTGCCCACACCGGCCAACATGTCCCAGCTACACTAGTCCCACCTGCCCACGTTTGGTCATATCCCTCCAAACCTATACTAGCCATGTACCTTTCTAACTGTTTCTTAAATGTTGGGATGGTCCATGCCTCAACTACCTCCTCTGGCAGCTTGTTCCATTTACCAACCACCTTTTGTGTGAAAAAGTTACCCCTCAGATTCCTATTAAATCTTTTCCCGGTCACCCTAAACCTATGTTCTCTGGTCTTCGATTCACCTATTCTGGGCAAGAGACTCTGTACATCTACCTGATCTATTCCTCACATGATTTTATACACCTCAGATCCTCACCACCTAAGATCACCCCTCATCCCTCTACGCTCCAACAAATAGAGATCCAGCCTACTCAACATCTCCCTCTCGCTCAGAGCCTCTAATCCTGGCAACATCCGCGTAAATCTTCTCTGTATTTTTCGAGCAATACAATATCTTTTCTGTAACATTGTGTCCAGAACTGAACACAATACTCTAAATGCGGCCTCACCATTGTCTTATACAACTGCAACATAACCTCCCAACTTCTATTTCAATCCATTTTAATCTGCCAGATATAAAGGCGAGTCTATTGAGGACAATCGGTTCACATTAAAGCAGTCAACCTCATAATGTTGAAGAAAATCATGTTGAAAGGCTAATTTCTGCCAAATCCATTGGGGGGTATAAACAGTGAACAGGCCAATCAAATCATCCACCCACTTCTTTCCAAAGTGTGAGAAAACATTTAAGGAAAGTATGCCACAAAAGAATGGGTGATGCGGGTGACTTTAAAGTCATTTTTAAAATATTAAACGGTGAATGTGAATGTTGGAGGGGCCTGCACCTCGAGTCTGGCTTTAACGTGGGACCCAGTTGCTTTCTTAATTCCAGCTCGGATTAGGACAGCCACAAAGAAAACCTCATGCAGCCTTGGTGAGTGTCATGCTTTATTTCATGCTTTATTTCGTTTTAACAAAATGCCTTAGTTAGGAGCATCCCTAAAAAAACCTCAAGAATGCTCTGGTGTTTCAAAAATCTTACAGAATTATTTAGTATACAGGTTACAATAGTTACACACAGTTTCTACATTTTCACATAAAACCATCAAGATCCTGTACTTAATTAGTTATTGATTTATAGAGGGCTGCCTGACAGCAGTACCTGTAACCTTCTTCTAGACACCAACATCTCTGCTGTGGGCCTGCCTTGCTGCTCTTATCTTGCTTATGCTGTGAATGATCTTACATTCTAACTCCACGCACATAGCTATCTTTCTTCTGATTTACTTCTTTTTTCAGTCAAAGCATTTACTGTGGCCTCTATGTTACCTTTCCTGGAGGTAGCCTAATTTTCCCATCATCCTTTTCCAGTTAGGCACTTAGGTTGACAATATTACAAAGGCGATCAATTTTCCAGAAATGCCCACATCAACTGCACCCACCCCTGCCCCAAACCGCCTTGATAGCCTTTGGCCAGGCCCAAACAAATCATATTAAATAATACCACCAAATGTATCTTCTGGGAATAATTGCTGACTGTTAATCTCTTTCCCCACTGGTTGACAAATATCAGGGTCTTCAGCTTCTTCTAGTGTTTTCTAAAAACAATTTCACCCCACTGCTGATGTAATATTCTGATTGTTGTCTGCTGTAGTGTACGATTTTGAATTGTATCCCATTATATAAGCAACTATTGTTCAAACCTGCAGAATCACACTGTAATTTCCCAAATGCCAATTCTATTTCAATTTTTTAATTGTATATCCAGTTGTTAAGAGTAAAATTAGATGCCTCGGATTTGACTTTAATTGCTGAAGATAAAAGGCTGAATCATAAATATAATGGTGGACAATTACGACAAATGCATGTAAATTGCTTCAAGCACCTTTATTAAAAGGGACCTGAATGTGAGAGTAAGGATATATTTTAAACAACCATTAAACTGCCTGGGCCAGACATGAGTGGATTCTGGATCTACTCACTTCAGTGAGAATGATTCACTGCACATCTGTGTTATTAAGCCTGATGTTTGATTTCCTTATGGATCAACATTGAGGGGCTGAGTTTCCTTACAGATTCTGTAACGTCTCTTGTAAATCATCTTCAAGAGTCTCAGTATCCTTTTGTGACTTCTCCAGTCATTTCACTGGAGTTACAGTAAACAGAACCAGCAGGAAATTCCAGCTC
Organism: Leucoraja erinaceus; assembly: GCF_028641065.1. NCBI lineage: Eukaryota > Metazoa > Chordata > Chondrichthyes > Rajiformes > Rajidae > Leucoraja > Leucoraja erinaceus. The sequence continues at coordinate 59,979,119 of NC_073379.1, forward strand.
TTGCTCATGACTCAGACTTTCATCGAGCTCATATTACTCAGCGCCACTCTCCTCTATCTGTTCATACTTACTCAGCCCATGAGCAGTGATTCGAGGAATCTCATCATTTATATTTCCCATTTCCTCCTGCAATAGTACAGGGAAAGGAATAAACATTGCAACCACTTGAACCTGTTCCACCATTTGATTTAAGCAGTGGACTTCCTTAACACATTCTCCATGCTTTGGTTCCATGTTCAACATTTGGAATTCAGCAGGTCCATTGTCAGCATCATTTTGGAGGAGGCCGATTCATGTTTTCCACTGGCATTAGTGAGAAGAATAGCCTTTTGGAAAAAAAAGGTAGCAATAGGTCTCTTTTGCCAAGTCTCCATTTTAATTCATTTTGTTGTAGTATGCTGCTTTGGAATATGAAAAACTGCTTACTGCAGTAAGACTTCCTTAGTCTAGCCAATACAGTCTGCAGTAATTAAGGTTAAAATACCATTGTTTTTCTAATTGTTTGCAATTTCTCCTTTAATTATAAATGTATATGCATTGTAACAGTTACCAGGCTCTCACAATTTAAAGTTCTGCTCCTTGTCCCTTTTGTTATAAGGCTTCTGAATTGTCCTTCCATAAACTAGGGTACTATCTGAAACATCTCTACCCCATTGTGGACATTGGACTTTGTCCATGGAAGTGATGCGCTACAATGCTGAGAAACCAATTCTGCACTCTATGTTTCCAAGATCAACTTAATTACAATCCCTGGAATGTTGTATCAGGTTGAGGGAATATCTGGCCTATGCCTACTTCTATTTTTGATATCCTTATACAGGTGCTCCCCGATTTACGATGCTTCAACTTGCGATATTTCGACTTTATGATCGGCAAATGCTCGGCAACGGCAGCGAGCCGCATGTCACTTCCAGTCACGTGATCGTAATGTATTAAATGTGTTTTCGATTTGCGATATTTTCAGTTTACGATGGGTTTATCGGAACGTAACCCCATCGTAGGCCGAGGAGCAGTTGTATAACTCTTTGCAACTTCTTCCCATCATTCTTGCAGCATTCTTCCCATTTTAACTTCCAATCAAATGCCAACTTCAATATATTAGATCGGGGTCCCCTTCTCCAAATAACTGCTATAAATGACAAATATTTGAAACACAAGGAATGTGGTATCTCACTGGTTATCTAATGGAAATTGGGAAATTATTCATTTATTCGCATGTTAATCAATCCTGAAACCCAAGAAATAATTTTCAGGAAGAAATCATTGTTATGCCACCTTAATGAATCCATACTGCTGCTCATACCTGAAAAAAAAGAATTTAACAGATTTGTCAAGCTTGATTTCAATTTCATACATTGGTGTTAAACAACGTACTTTTCAATCCACTGGGATTCATCCAGAATTCATGGCATTTTACAAGATCACAAGGAATGTATTCATTATCTCTGCAGCTACCTTCCTTAAAACTCCACGATGTGGGGCACCAAAATCCACAAAATTAATTGACTTTTTCTATGACTAATGTATTTACTACGGGTTTCTGTAACTTTTTCATTATCACTTGTCCTTCCACTACTAGTTCCAGAATGTAATGCTGTAATCTAGATTTCCATTGTATCTGCAGCACTTGGTTCTTGTGCATATGACAATAAAGGTGAAAAGGACAAAAAGTGCTGAAATAACTTAGCAGGTCAGACAACAACTCTGGAGAACATGGATAGGTGATGTTTCAGGTCAGGACCCTTCTTCAGACTGGTTGTAGGGGGCAAATTCTCTGCCTCAGAAGGTAGTGGAGGCCAATTCACTGTATGCTTTCAAGAAAGAGTTGGATAGAGCTCTTAAAGATAGTGGAGTCGGGGGATATGGGGAAAGTTGCCTTTGATTTCGTGGCTGGTCCCTGGATATCATGCTGGGAGCTGTAAGGGGATGCAGAAACAACATCCCTGCTGGCAAAGGAATGAAGCTTGCCGTCAACATAAAGGGGGGGGGGTGTGATGCGCATATTATCATGTAACTTTCATGCTGTCTTCAGCCACTTCCACCACATCACCCCTTACAACAGGTCGCTCTGACGGTAGATCCATCCCTGCCTCATATCACACTGACCTTAGCTACCACTGGCATACAAATACAGTGACAGTTATACAATAACTGTTCTCCCTCTCATGGTGACTATTGATACACGACTCACGTGTGGGCCTATTTATTCTCCCCTTGTAGGAGAAAGCCGAGGGACAAGTAGATACAGTAATCCACAGATATCAGTGCTTATTCTTGCAATGGTCTTGGAGATAATCAAAATGGCTGTGGTAATGAGTCAGGAAATTTGAGCTTCAGAGCTCCCTAATAACACAATTTAACATCATAATTCACCTACACTCAATATGACATGTGGATTTGAAGTCAGCAACAAGTGAAATATGATCTTGCCTTTTATATTAAACTTAAAATATCCTTTCCCTCACAGTTCACAAGAGACATACACCTTACAGGACAGCAATACGGGTGGCACAGTGGCGCAATGGTAGAATTGCTGCCTTCCAGTGCCAGAGATCCGGGTTCAATCCTGGCTACGGGTGCTGTCTGTACAGAGTTAGTACGTTCTCCCCGTTACCACATGGGTTTCCTCCGGATACTCCTACATTCCAAAGATGCACAGGTATGTAGGTTAATTGGCCTTGATAAAATTGTAAATTTCCCTGGTGTGTAGGATAGTACTTGTGTACGGGATCGCTGGTCGGCACGGACTCAGTGAGCTGAAGGGCCTGTTTAGCACTGTATCTCTAAACTAATCTCTAAACTTCCTCCGTGTCGTGGATCACTCTGAAGGTGCTCAAGTTGCCAACCGCAGTTCTTAAAATGTTGCATATCCTGTCAAGGGGATAATCCTACCGGAGACTGATGTACCGGTTAATTGGGAATTTCAGCAGGTTGGAAGTGTAATGGACGAGGATAAGTGCTATCTTTTTCAAACCATTTAACAACCCTACTCCATAGTCCACGCACTTCCACAAGTTAAAATATAGCAATGAGTATTTGTTTAATGTTGCTGCAATTTCCTTTCCCCAATTATCATCACTCATGGCTCTGCCCTTAAGGGACTAGTGTTTACTTTCAGAAATCTCTTCCTTGCTACATACCCAGGGAATGTTTTACAATCTATGTTACAACCTTTGTCGATTTCTTTAAATTATAAAGGAGCCTCACTTCTCAACCTTTGTGCAATATTATAAGCCTCTGTGTTTAATTTCACGTTAATTTTTAACTTCTCTTGCTTTTGAAAGCAGTTGAACTAGTTGTGGCCTCCATCAAAAGGTCAGAAGTTGTGCAATTTCATTCCGTGGTGAGTGAGTCATCTTCTGACATCCTGAAATCTTTCCATCATTTATGAGACTAAAAGTCAGGAGCATGATGGAATTCTCTCCACTTGCTGGTTGAATGCAGCTCAAGAAGATTGACACCTTTCAGGACAAAGTAGCCCATTCGATTGACACCCCATCAACAGCCCTAAACATTACTTCACTCCACTACTGGCATTGCATTGTAGACCGTTTGCATAATGCACTGCAGCTGCGTACATATTCACCTAGACTACTTACACAGCCCCTCCAAAACCTGTAACCTGCAACAGGGACAAGGGCAGCGGGTGCATGGAAGTACCTGCATCGGCAGCTTCCTTTGAAGTAGCATTTCTCCCCCCTTCTGTCGTGGGGTAGACTGAGACTGACTCACCTCCCCCCACCCTCCCCAATCTTTGCACATCCCCAGTACTTTCAACTTGTCACTTTAACTTCATGTTTCATGTATTTTGTGTTTCATGGCTGTTGGCAGATCAATTTCCCTCCTGGGATAAATAAAGTTCTATTGTATCGTATTGTATTGTATCGTTATCGTATCGTATTCAATCCTGACCTGGGAACATACTGTGATCCCGTCATTGTCGATTGGCCTGAATTCTGAAACTGCGTTTTGAGAACACCAAAACAAGAAGGAAAAGTAATTGTCCACAGATTGTAGCTGGCCACCACTGTTTCAAGGGGAATTAGGGATAGGAAATGAATGCTACGTGACATTTTGAAAAAAATCAATCATTTGATGCCTGTACTGTGAACATTGTCCGGCACTCTGCTTGTGCCAGCCCCAGTATTCAGTGTCCAGTATAATGGAAAATGCTTAAATACTTTGTCAATTTTTAGTTAAAATCAATGTTGTGTTGCATGCTGTGATCACTGACCTTGGGATCAACTCCGATTAGCTTGGAACCACGTAGGAATGAAGCTGATCAGGGCAGACCATCCCATGTGGGAGTACCCAGGCACACAATAGATTGTCATGCTTTCTTTCACCTCCACCGCTATGGTTTCCTTCACCACCATGAATATCTTTAATGTAGTTGACGTGTGGCTGCCCTGGGTAGATTTCTATACGCTCTGACTTGACAGTAATGATGCAATTGAACATTGTGAATCAGTTTGCAATGGGACCTGCTCAGTTTCATTCTGTGCATCACTCCATGTGTAAAGCTCTGCAACTAACGGTGTTTATAAAACAATGTCACATGAGATTGCATTGGCATTAACACTGTATCCAGCACATACTTTGCATGCAAAACAAGGATGAACCCCAATTTCTAGGCACCAATTCCCCAATAGATTCCTTAACATATTGATTTTAAATTTATTCCTTGAACTGGTCCACATTTGGATGAGTAAATTTGACCAATGAGGTCTCCCATGATTACATTATTGTTGTATAACCAGTATTAAAGAGGCTATGAAACTACAACCATCTGTTTTTTCTAACATCTGTTGCCAGCCTAAACTGATTTTAAATCTTGACTTTCTAAATTAAGCTTCATTTTTAGTAGGTAGACACAAAATGCTGGAGTAACTCAGCGGGTGAGGCAGCATCTCTGGAGAAAAGGAATTGGCGACGTTTCGGGACGAGTCCCTTCTTCAGAGAGACTTCATTTTTAGTACCTTTATTCCATCCTTTGTTAACTCAGCATTTTATTTTCTTTCTGAAGTATCCCAGAATGTTTAATTCCAAGCTTTGGTCACTTGGCAACCATAACAAATGGTGGTGGACAAAACCATGTGACTTCTATCTGTGAAATGAATTCACTATTTTGTTGTGAAGGTTTTATTCTTTAAGATGTAACATCTTTAACTTCACTTCTGTAACTGCCTACCCATTGATCTTTATCTCATCATGTGCTAAGCTTTATCAAAATCGCTACTTTTTATTGTCCTTATATCTGCCTTACTTGAATCATTCTATCTTGAATCTTGAATCTGCCTTACTTGAATCGTTCTATCCTTTCTCAGTGTCTTAATGTCTAAACTATTGCACTAATTGTGTTGGAAGGAATTGCAGATGCTGGTTTAAACAGAAGATCGACACAAAATAATTGTTTCCATCTTTCATTCATTTGTTCTATATATCTCTGCATCGCCATCTATATTTCTCATTTCCCTTTACCCTGACTAATCTGAAGAAGTGTCTCAACCTGAAACGTCACCCATTCCTTCCCTCCAGAGATGCTGCCTGTCCCACTGAGTTAATCCAGCATTTTGTGTCTATCGCACTAATTATTTGTTTTGCCCGCGCACTGGTGACATCCTAACAGTCCTCTCTCCTTCATCAGTACATCCTATGCAGCATAACCCTCATAACTATGGTTTCCTACATGTCCTACTCTACTCTCTGCTGCAGCCAAGATGGGATGATGTTACTCTCAGCACCAGGCAGCCAACACATTAACGATGCATTCTAGCTACAGCAAACAGTGTTCATATCCCGATGTGATAGTTTATATGATAGGACACCTTCTATATTCAAGTAAAAATGTCATATCTTACTTCTGTATCAAACAGTTGCACAAATTCAGTCATACAGTAGGTGAAATAAATAGGGGTTTATTTCAGAAATATCATCAATGAAAATATATCAAGCCTTAAAATTATGTCTAACAAAGCAATGGAGACAAATTAAATTGTCCAAGGTTTAGCAGGCTATGGAAAGGTTTCAGGATGTCAGAAGGTGATTCACTCACCACAATTAGCATTGCACAAATGTCCCCATTTTGCAGTTCCTTCCAACACGTGTCTTACCACATTTTCTTTAATTTTCATTACTCTTCTGCATTATGTTTTTATATCAGCATGGAAATACATTTGCCGTAAATTGTACTGTTACTGCTATTATTACTGGTCATTTTGATTATGCCCAGCCATAAAATAGTAAAGGATGGATTTGAAATGAAGTCGGGAATCTTAGTAAATTGAATCTTCATATGCACACCCTGTATGTACAGAGGAGCAATAAATAAAGACAAAGAAAAGTTGATCTGTATAACCAAAAAACAATCGAATAAAAGGCAGAAGCAGACAGCAATGATAGGGCAATGTTCTGAAGTAATAGCAATTTCAGGATTGTGTACCATTCATCCGGGCGATACTTCACATTGGAAGTAATAGAAAGGAGAGTTAACAAAAATGGTCACCACAATCACATATCTAGTCTGAGTGATGAGGAATTGTTGAATAAATTGATCTTTGATCTCATTGAGTTACATTGGGCAGTGATAGGAGTGGAATGGGTAAATCCAGGTTATTTTTTTATATTAAACATTAAGATGATAGCAAGATGCATATTCAAGTTAGTGAAAAGTAAATTTTGGAGAAGAAAGCTTCTTTGCCTTGTATGACTTTTCAATGGAGGCAAATATTCTTGAATTCTTTCAGAAACAATTGAACATTGGACGGGGACCAGATGACCTTTCTTAATGAAAGAATTCATCGGTTGAATTCTCCCTCTCACCCCTAACCTTTTGGAATGTTCAAAAATGGGACATTATTAAGCTATTGAAGCAGAATAGTTTTCATTGCAAGGTTTGATAGTAACATTTACGTCACTATTAAATGGAATAATTGACAATTCCACGCATGTGGAAAAATTGTATGATGGAAAACAATTAAGACAGTTTGCTATCAGAACAGTAGCACGATGGCGCAATAGGCGGCACAGCGACGCAGCGGTAGAGTTGCTGCCTTACAGCGCTTGCAGCGCCAGGGACCCGGGTTCAATCCCGACTATGGGTGCTGTCTGTACAGCATTTGTATGTTCTCCCCATGACCACGTGGCTTGGGTTTGTATACTTGGTATGTGTAAATTGTCCCCAATCTGTGTCAGAGTGCGGGGATTGCTGGTCAGTGCAGACACGATGGGCCAAAGGACCTGTTTCTGCTTTGTATCTCAAAACTAAACTAAACTGTTTAAGGTTGTCAACTTTCTATGATATATTTGATCCATAGAATTCGGTTATTTTTGTTAATGATGTCAAAGTGAGCCATAAAACACAACAGAACGCAAAGTTAAATCGCCTTGGCTAAATTTCAGAGTGATACATAGAAACATAGAAATTAGGTGCAGGAGTAGGCCATTCGGCCCTTCGAGCCTGCACCGCCATTTAATATGATCATGGCTGATCATCCAACTCAGTATCCCGTACCTGCCTTCTCTCCAAACCCTCTGATCCCCTTGGCCACAAGGGCCACATCTAACTCCCTCTTAAATATAGCCAATGAACTGGCCTCAACTAGCCTCTGTGGCAGAGAGTTCCAGAGATTCACCACTCTCTGTGTGAAAAAAGTTCTCCTCATCTCGGTTTTAAAGGATTTCCCCCTTATCCTTAAGCTGTGACCCCTTGTCCTGGACTTCCCCAACATCGGGAACAATCTTCCTGCATCTAGCCTGTCCAACCCCTTAAGAATTTTGTAAGTTTCTATAAGATCCCCTCTCAATCTCCTAAATTCTAGAGAGTATAAACCAAGTCTATCCAGTCTTTCTTCATAAGCCAGTCCTGACATCCCAGGAATCAGTCTGGTGAACCATCTCTGCACTCCCTCTATGGCAATAATGTCCTTCCTCAGATTTGGAGACCAAAACTGCATGCAATACTCCAGGTGTGGTCTCACCAAGACCCTATACAACTGCAGTAGAACCTCCCTGCTCCTATACTCAAATCCTCTTGCTATGAAAGCCAACATGCCATTCACTTTCTTTACTGCCTGCTGCACCTGCATGCCTACCTTCAATGACTGGTGTACCATGACACCCAGGTCTCGCTGCATCTCCCCCTTTCCCAATCGGCCACCGTTTACACAATAATCTGCTTTCCCATTTTTGCCACCAAAATGGATAACCTCACATTTATCCACATTAAACTGCATCTGCCAAACATTTGCCCACTCACCCAGCCTATCCAAGTCACCTTGCAGTCTCCTAGCATCCTCCTCACACCTAACACTGCCCCCCAGCTTAGTGTCATCCACAAACTTGGAGATATTGCCTTCAATTCCCTCATCCAGATCATTAATATATATTGTAAATAGCTGGGGTCCCAGTACTGAGCCTTGCGGTACCCCACTAGTCACTGCCTGCCATTGTGAAAAGGACCCGTTTACTCCTACTCTTTGTTTCCTGTTTGCCAGCCAGTTCTCTATCCACATCAATACTGAACCCCCAATGCCATGTGCTTTAAGTTTGTATACTAATCTCTTATGTGGGACCTTGTCGAAAGCCTTCTGGAAGTCCAGATACACCACATCCACTGGTTCTCCCCCTATCCACGCTACTAGTTACATCCTCGAAAAATTCTATAAGATTCGTCAGACATGATTTACCTTTCGTAAATCCATGCTGACTTTGTCCAATGATTTCACCACTTTCCAAATGTGCTGCTATCCCATCTTTAATAACTGACTCTAGCAGTTTCCCCACTACCGATGTTAGGCTAACTGGTCTGTAATTCCCCGTTTTCTCTCTCCCTCCCTTCTTAAAAAGTGGGGTTACATTTGCTACCCGCCAATCCTCTGGAACTACTCCAGAATCTAAAGAGTTTTGAAAGATTATTACTAATGCATCCATTATTTCTGGAGCTACTTCCTTAAGTACTCTGGGATGCAGCCTATCTGGCCCTGGGGATTTATCGGCCTTTAATCCATTCAATTTACCCAACACCACTTCCCGACTAACCTGGATTTCACTCAATTCCTCCACCTCCTTTGGCCCCTGCTATTTCCGGCAGATCATTTATGTCTTCCTTAGTGAAGACGGAACCAAAGTAGTTATTCAATTGGTCCGCCATATCCTGGTTCCCCATGATCAACTCACCTGTTTCTGACTGCAAGGGACCTACATTTGTTTTAACTAATCTCTTTCTTTTCACATATCTATAAAAACTTTTGCAGTCAGTTTTTATGTTCACTGCCAGTTTTCTTTCATAATCCATTTTTCCTTTTCTAATTAAGCCCTTCGTCCTCCTCTGCTGGTCTCTGAATTTCTCCCAGTCCTCCGGTATGCTGCTTTTTCTGGCTAGTTTGTACGCATCATCCTTTGCTTTGATACTATCCCTGATTTCCCTTGTTATCCATGGATGCACTACCTTCCCCGATTTATTCTTTTGCCAAACTGGGATGAACAATTTTTGTAGTTCATCCATGCAGTCTTTAAATGCCTTCCCACTGTCAACCCTTTTAGAATTAATTGCCAGTCAATCTTGGCCAATTCACGTCTCCTACCCTCAAAGTTACCTTTCTTTAAGTTCAAAACCATTGTTTCTGAATTAACAATGTCACTCTCCATCCTAATGAAGAACTCAACCATATTATGGTCACTCTTGCCCAAGGGGCCAAGCACAACAAGACTACTAACTAACCCTTCCTCATTACTCATGATGGATGATGGATATTTATTGAAATATCAATTAACCAGAAAATTTAAGAGAATTTTCTAATGAAATAATATTTTGCAATGCAGAACAATGTTGAAAAAGTTATTAAGTAACATTGCCATGTTAAGTATTGGAAAATAACACATGTAGAATATATTTCTTCATCTATTTGCTTTCTGAAATGGAACAATTGACCTGGTACTATTGCAGATCATCTGAAAATAGAGCGAAGGGCTCATTCCTAGTACAGGGAACTGATAAAGTAAGCATGGGTAGTGGATAACAGCGAATTATCTAAATTAAAAATTGCTGAGCGCTCTTAAAGTTCAGATGAATTAAACATGAACTATATGGATTAATTCTCTTAGATCAACAGTGGCATTTTCTCTGTATTATTAAACAATACAAAGATAACATGTTTTATTCAGGATATTAGCACCTACATTTAAACATAAATTTTCATGCAATTTTTACATACTTTCAGTTCTTGATATTTAAATTGAATATCTTATGTAAAGAATTATTTTGGAAAGAACCATGAGGAAACTGCTGCCATGTATTACACAAAATCTTGGTGGGAATTTTGTATTTGGTTGAAAGTTAGTAAGGTGAACATTAGAAGTACAAGGGTCATTATTTTCCTCTTATGCAGGTACATGTTTTATATATGTGTAATGCTTTATTATTGTGTACTCGTATGACGATATCTTAGCACCAACAATGAGCACAACTTTCCAGAACTAAAGATTTTTGGATTTAAAAAAAAAACATAATAGCATTCAATGATATTTCTGGTAGGTTAATGGGTTGAGGATGTTGCCGACATTTTAATGTCCATCCCTAATTATTCCTGATTGAGCAAGGCAGTTAAGATAGGTCTTGGGTCACATATTGGCCTGACCAGTTAGGATCGCAGATTTCTTTCTTTTGAAGACATTAATAATCCAAATATATTTTCATGACTATCCGATTGTTTCATGATTACAGTCACTGAGATCGGCTTTCTTAAATTCTACATACTCAACTTAATTAAAAACCAAGTGATATTGATCAAAACGAAATGAGGAAATTCAAATGGTGTTGCTGCAGGGAGGTTTGTGTTTCAGGTTAACACTCAGTGGATACAAATGTTACAGGACATTATAAAAAAATATAAGATCCCAGATCAAGCAGCGTTTGGTGACAGGATGGTATCACTGGCTTACACAAAATATCCAATTTTACTTCGGAGTCATGTGAGTGACTACGTGAAGACCCCGCCAGCACGTGTGTGCGACATTGCGTCTCATGCAGTGCAACAGCGACGGGCGGGGGTGGAGCGCTCCCGCGGAAAAAATTCAAACGGACCTACAACGATATGCAATGGAAGGCATTTAAAGACTGCATGGATGAACTACAAAAATTCAAACGGACCTACACCTAAACGGACCTGCAGTTGTATAGGGTCTTGGTGAGACCACACCTGGAGTATTGCGTGCAGTTTTGGTCTCCAAATCTGAGGAAGGACATTATTGCCATAGAGGGAGTGCAGAGAAGGTTCACCAGACTGATTCCTGGGATGTCAGGACTGTCTTATGAAGAAAGACTGGATAGACTTGGTTTATACTCTCTAGAGTTTAGGAGATTGAGAGGGGATCTTATAGAAACTTACAAAATTCTTAAGGGGTTGGACAGGCTAGATGCAGGAAGATTGTTCCCGATGTTGGGGAAGTCCAGGACAAGGGGTCACAGCTTAAGGATAAGGGGGAAATTCTTTAAAACCGAGATGAGGAGAACGTTTTTCACACAGAGAGTGGTGAATCTCTGGAACTCTCTGCCACAGAGGGTAGTTGAGGCCAGTTCATTGGCTATATTTAAGAGGGAGTTAGATGTGGCCCTTGTGGCCAAGGGGATCAGGGGGTATGGAGAGAAGGCAGGTACGGGATACTGAGTTGGATGATCAGCCATGATCATATTGAATGGCGGTGCAGGCTCGAAGGGCCGAATGGCCTACTCCTGCACCTAATTTCTATGTTTCTATGTTTCTATGTTTACACAGGTAAGGAAAAATTGAAGTTGTATTCTTCCCCCTTGCTGTGCTTTGTTACAGCACGTTGGACAAGGGGAAGAAAAAATGGACCTGGACCGCAGGCCGCCGCGGGGTGCCAGGTACGTCCCAGCAGTCGACACCACTAACGTCCAGCGGCTCCAGGACCGCAGGCTGCAGGGAACCAGGTAGGTTCCGGCAGCCGACACCACTAACATCCAGCGGTTCCAGGACCGCAGGCTGTGTGGAACTAAGGAAAGTTCCGGCAGCCGACAGCCATGGGCAAACAGCGGTTCCAGGACTGCAGGCTGTGAGGAACTAGGAAGGTTCCGGCAGCCGACAGCCGGGTACGTCCAGCGCAGGCTGAGCCCAGCACCGCGAGCTGTATACCTGGAAACAACACAGCGGGCTGCAGGCAGGCAGGAGTTGGTACGGCCGATAGACTCGGGGAGTTTGAATTCTGCAATATATTTAGCCCTAGGGAGGATTATTTTGTTAAAATAAATTGTTATTGCCTGAATTGGATGCATGTCTGAATACAATAACATACTTCCTCCCTTGAATGACTTCGGCAGTGAGTGAAGCATGGACTGTTCCACAGCTTGAAATCACAGAGCTTTAAAATCTTCACGTAGTCACTCACGTGACTCCGAAGTAAAATAGTAAGATTAAACGAGAACTAAGTTCTCGTTTAATCTTACTATTAATCTATAGAAGCCGCTTTATCATGTACCGCATTAATACAAGCGCCACAAAACGCTACCACATAAACAATTTTCAGGAGCTAATTTTCTTTGAGCTAATGTTGGCAACACCATATATTAGGCAGAGATAGATAGATCCTTGATTAGTACAGGTGTCTGAGGTTATGGGGAGATGGCACGGGAATGGGGTTTGGAGGGAGAGATAGATCAGTCATGATTGAATGGCGTAGCCTTAATGTGCCAACTATTAAGTCTATTAATATTCTACTATTCCTTACGACATGATTATTACTAAAATAGCAGGAATTAAAGGAAGATCATCAAAGGTTCAGAAAGTATTCGGATCCCTTCAATTTTTCCACATTTTGTTACGTTACAGCCTTATTTTAAAATGCATTAAATTCCTTTTTTTTTTTTAAATCATCAATCTACACACAATAACCCAGAATGAAGAAATGAAAATGGGTGTTTAGAAATTTTTGCAAAGTAATTAAAAAGAAATAACTGAAATATCACATTTACATAAGTATTCAGACTCCTGCTATGACACTCAACATTGAGCTTAGATTCATCCTGTTTCCATTGATTATCCTTGAGATGTTTCTACAACTTGATTGGAGTCCACCAGTGGTAAATTAAAATGATTGGTTATGATTTTGAAAGGTACACACCTGTCTATATAAGGTCCCACAGTTGACAGTGCATGTCAGAGAAAAGGCCAAGCCATGACGACAAAGGAATTGTCTGTAGACCTCCAAGACAGGATTGTGTCGATACACAGATCTGGGGAATGGTATAAAACAATTTCTGCAGCATTGCAGGTCCCAAAGAGCACAGTGGCCTTCTTAAATGGAAGAACCTTGGAACCACCAGGACTCTTCATAGAGCTGGCTGCCTGGCCAAATTGAGCAATCGGGAGAAGGGCCTTGCAGCACTCCACCAATCAGGCCTTTATGGTAGAGTGACCAGACGGAAGCCATTCCTCAGTAAAAGGCACATGACAGCTCGCTCAGAGTTTTCCAAAAGGCATGACAAACAAGATTCTCTGGTCTGATGAAACCAAGATTGAGCTCTTTGGCCTTAATGCCAAGCGTCAAGTCTGGGGGAAACCAGGCACCACTGATCACCTGGCCAATACCATACTTACGGTGAAGCATAGTGTTGGTGGTAGCATCATTCTGTGGGGATGTTTTTCAATGGCAGGAACTGGGAGACTAGTCAGGATCGAGAGAAAGATGAATGGAGCAAAGTACAGAGAGATCCTGATGAAAACCTGCTCCAGAGTGTTCTGGACCTCAGACTGGGGCGGAGGTTTGCCTTCCAACAGGACAACGACCTGTTGGAAGGTGAAACAACACAGCCAAGACAATGCAGGAGTGGCTTCGTGACAAGTATGTGAATGTCCTTGAGTGGCCCAGCCAGAGCCCGGATTTGAACCCGATTGAACATTTCTGGAGGGACCTGAAAATAGCTGTACATCGACGCTCCCCATCCAACCTGGCAGAGCTTGAGAGGATCTGCAGAGAAGAATGGAAGAAATTACTCCAATACAGGTGTGCCAAGCTTGTAGCATCATACCCAAGAAGACTTGAGGTTGTAATCACTGCCAAAGGTGCCTCAACAAAGTATTGAATAAAGGGTCTGAATACTTATGTCAATGTGATATTTCAGTTATTTCTTTTTAACTACTCTGCAAAAATTTCTATACACTTGTTTTTGTATTATGGAGTATTGTGTGTAGATTGATGATAAAAATGAATTTAATCCATTTTAGAATAAGGCAGTAACGTAACAAAATGTGGAAAAAGTGTAGGTCTGAATACTTTCTGAATGCACTGTAGGTCTGCAACACAGTTTCACACTCTGGGCAGCCCTGCTGGGCCAAACTCAGATAGCACACTTCCCCTCAGGTTCCAAACTATAAATGTGTTGGAAGAAGTGCCCTGACCCAAAATGTCCCCTATCCATGTCCTCCGAAGATGCTGCTTGATCCGCTGAGTTACTCCACTACTTGTGAATGTTATCTTCATCCTTTTCCTTCTCTCCAGTTTGGATGAGTGAGTTCCTGTGATTCAGGTTATGGCAATTATGGATTTGTAGACAAAGTTTAGAGAGGAAGGAACTGTGGATACTGGTTTACACCGAAGATAGACGCAGCATGCTGGAGTAACTCAGTGGGTCAGGCAGCATCTCTGTTTGAACCTTTACACGCCAAATCTGTAGCGCTGTGCATATTGATTTACGCGCCAGTATGCGGGCTGATGGTGCTTTGTTTCCAAGGGGGATGCAGGGCCTTGCTCGGATGCAGTCCTCCGCCATTGGGTGCAGTTTGAATTTGGGAGCAGGACTTACTGGCGGCTGATTTCTGCCTGTATAAAGGAAGGCACCAGTAAGCCATAAGGTAATTTTTGATGAGAGGGGTTCACCGATGGGGTGGGTGGCGATCAGCGCAGTGAACGGAGGCAGAGAGAGAGGCAGGTATGCTGCAGTAAAACGGGCCCCGGGTATACCGAGATACATATTGTTTTTGTTCTCTCACTTGTCAATAAATCTGATTTGTAACAACGGATGAGTGTGCCTTTTTTCTATTCGACTAGTCAGATCCTTGAACCTGCTCCCATGTAACAAATTATTATTGAATCTACAGTGTTCTCCTCACTGAGATTACAGCTGGCAGCTTGCCTCACTTTGGGCACCTTCATCAATTCCTTTACACTAGACTTTAGAGAAACAGCGCGCAATCAAACCCTTTGGCCCACCGAATCCTCGCCGACCAGCGATCATCCCATACTCTAGCTCTATCCTACACATTAGGGACAATTTACAAATTTTACAAAGGCAATTAACCTACAAATCTGTACACCTTTGGAGTGTGGGAGGAAACCAGAACACACGCAGAAAACCCATGCGATCAAAAGGAGAATGTGCAAACTTCGTACAGACATCATACATAGTCAGCGTTGAACCCAAATCTCTGGCATTGTAAGGCAACAACTCTACTGCTGCACCTTTGCATGGGTTTATTACAAATTTCAAAAGACAGATGATGGGTGATTAGCTCTTTGCTCCAAATAGCTAAGCTTGGTGTAATTCGCTAGGTGCTCAAAGATGGAGGCCTCTACTGATTGTCACATGGCTGTTATTTGGGTATCATGCATCGTCCATCAACTTCGGGATGTGGCTGCAGACCAGTTGCATGTTTAGCAGTGAAAGTCTGTTCAGTTGTGCAACGTCTCAGCATTCAGAACCCAGAGCATGATGTGGAAGTTGCCAATGGAACCCCACACCATTCAGCAGCTCGCAGTTGTGGCAAATACACAGTCCGGCTCCTTCTGCTTTCTGACAAGAGATTTGTCAGCGTATTGTTTGAATCTATACACTATAAGAACCACTGGACACTGAGAGGCTGTACGCTGGTTTATTGCATGCAGGCATCTGGCATGGCATCATCTGTTTGAGCATCCCATACACTATTACCCTTATAAATATGCCAATGAGCAAAAATCTCACTCTAACTGCATGCAGAAGCATCATCCAGGAAACTAAAGCTTTCAGTGGCATGGTTGCGCACCTGGTAAAGCTGCTGCATCGCAGCACGAGAGATGCGGGCTCAATCCTTACTTTGGGTTGTGTTTCTATGTGGAGTTTGCATATTCTTGCTCTATCTGAGTCGGTTTGCTCCAGGTGCTCTGGTTTCCTCCCTCATTCCAATGATTTGTGGTCTTTTAGGTAAATTGGCCTCTGTAAAACTGAGCCGCATGTGTACGGAGTGGATGAGAAAGTGGGATAACATAAAACTAGTGTGTGAGTGTGTAATCGGTGGTCATTGTGGATTTGGTGGGCTGAAGAGCCTCTTTGTGTTATCGAGCTAAATTTTTCAGCTCAAGTGGCTTTTAACAAACATTTAGGGGTGGTATTGTGGTGCAGCAGTAGAGTTGCTGCCTTATAGTGCCAGAGACACAGGTTCGATCTTGACTATGGGTGCTGACTGTATGGAGTTAGCATGTTCTCCCTGTGACCACGTGAGTTTTCCCTGGGTGTACTGATTTCTGATATAGTAGAGTTTTGGGGTCACCCCAGGGATAAACAAGATTATCTGGTCAATAAGCAAATAGGATCAGTTAGAGTTGTTTAAGAAGTTGTTTAAGAAGGAACTGCAGATGCTTGAAAAATCGAAAGTGGACAAATTAAATGCTGGAGAAACTCAGCGGGTGAGGCAGCATCTATGGAGCAAAGGAGTAGGTGACGTTTCGGGTTGAGAGCCTTTTCAGACTGATGTCAGAGGGGGGGGGGAAAGAAAGGAAGAGGCAGAGACAGTAGGCTATGTGGGAGAGCTGAGAAGGGGGAGGGGAAGGAGGGAGAAAGCAAGGACTATCTGAAATTAGAGAAGTCAATGTTCATACTGCCGGGTGTAAACTACCGAAGTGAAATATGAGGTGTTTTTCCTCCAAGTCCTTAAGGCCAGTTCTCACGGTGCGACCTGATGCAAGATGTCACCAGAGTGAAGTGGTCGTGGTCCAGCGAGAGTTCCGCACGATATAGCGGGAGGTAGATAAAGAGATCCCACGGTACTCGGCAATTCTGTCATTTTTGCGAGTGATTTGTCCGTCCCCCGATCTTTCCTGTTAATCGTGAATGAACATCGTGGACTGTAGTGTAGTTAATCACGTGGCACAAATGATGTTACTTTGTGTCACACACTATATTGGTTTTTTTCACCCGAGCTCTTTAATGAGCTGAAGAATAATCTGTGTTTTTTTAGACAAATGGTGTTTGGTGTGATGCACCTTCTCTCAATATGTGCAAGAAGTCGTCTTTTTATTTTGTCAAATATGAATAAAGACTGTGTCTCACATTGACCGTGATGATTGTGTTATTTTATGATCTACTGAGAGGTGAAACTTTCAGTCTGAAGAAGGCTCTTGACCCGAAACGCCACCCGTTCCTTCTCTCCAGAGATGCTGCCTGTCCCGCTGAGTTGCTCCAAGCAACTGGTGTCTATCTTCAAAGGACTGACCACCGGGCTGGTTGTCGGGGCTGGCGTGTTGCGTTTCACAGACCGAACTTGGGACGGGACTGGAGTTGGGACGGAAAGGTGGGGGAGTCGAGGGAGAGGAGGGGGAGACAGGTGGGGGTGTCTTCATCTAGTGGCGGTGGGGCTGTCTGTCACTGAAACAGGCAGGTGGGTGCAGCGGGGCCGAAACGTTGTCTATTTCCTTCATTCCATAGATGCTGCTGCACCCGCTGAGTTTCTCTCCAGCTCCCAGCATTCGCGTGTGTGTGGGGGTTGTTGGGGGGGGGGGGGGGGGGGGGGGGGGGGAGAGAGACATAAGGCAGCCTGAAGAATGGGTCGCCTGTCCATTTCCCTCCGTAGAGGCTGCCTGGCCCGCGGAGTTCATCCATTCATGCCTGTGAGAGGGAGGGAGGGAGGGAGGGAGAGAGAGAGAGAGGCACACACAAGGTGAATGTGAAATCTCACCTGCCTGTTTCAGTGACAGACACCCACCGCCACTAAATGAAGACACCCCCATCTGTCTCCCCCTCCTCTCCCTCGACTCCCCCACCTTTTCCTCCCAACTCCAGTCCCGTCCCGACCCCCTGGGAAACTGAAGGTTTCCCGCTGTAATTAAAGAGTTCCCACGGTAGACTGTAAAACTGGGGCCCTGGTTCTGGACTCCCCCAACATCGGGAACGTTCTTCCTCCATCTAGCCTGTCCAATCCTGTAGATACGATTAGACAGGTATCTAGTTATTTAATTCAATTAGTGATTTCTATCGCCCAGCCTCTCATCTTTCAATCGGGTTCAGCCAGGAAGGAACTGCAGATGCGGGATTAAAACGAAGATAGATACAACATGTAGCTCAGCGGGACAAGCAGCATATCAGAAGGGTCTCGACCTGAAATGTCAACCATTCCTTCTCCCAAAAGATGCTGCCTGCCATCGAGTTACTCATTCTCTTTAAACCGGCATCTGCTGTTCCTTCCGACACTTTTCGGGCCGAAACGTTGCCTATTTCCTTCGTTCCATAAATGCTGCTGCACCAGCTGAGTTTCTCCAGCATTTGTGTGTGTGGGTGGGAGTTGGGGGGGGAGGGGGGTAGAGAGATAAGGCAGCCTGAGGAAAGGCTCGCCTGTCAATTTCCCTCCATAGATGCTGCCTGGCCTGCGGAGTTCCTCCAGTTAGAAACTGCTTTCAGACAAAAAGAGACACAAACTGCTGGAGTAAAATAGCTCAGCAAATACTTGGACACTCAAAAATGAAAAAGAATAAAAATGTGATTATTTCACCTCCCTTCAACTATTTTGTGTTTCAGCATGAGAGGGATTATAACATTAGAGACATTCCTCTTGTAGTGATGTGTTAATGAAGAGTTGCAGACATCAATCTGATAGTAAAAAATATATTTATTTAACCTCACCTTATGTCCCCTCTGTCAGGCTTCCGGGTTTACCGTTTGCAGGAGTTCCCACGGTACCCGCAAGAGTCATTACGGATATCGCACGGATATCGCACGGGCCACTGCATTCAAACAATGTTGCAAAGCTCGCCAAGGCACTCTTGGAGAATTTCAAAAATGTTTGAATTTTCTCCCGACCTCAAAAAGTATCACGACTACCTGACGTTAGCGCCACGGAGGTCCTCGGGGGTCCACGAATGCCGTACTGTTATCGCAGAAGGTTCCCACGATGTTAAACTCTTGTTAAGTCTTGCTTCAGGTCGCACCGTGAGAAAGCCCTTTTACAGGAAACTGGGTAGGAAGAAGTGTAGTCAAGATAGCTGTGGGAGCCAGTGGGTTTGTAGTACAAGGACTCTATCCCCCTACTCCCAATTCCTCCATCTACGCCGCATCTGTCATGCAAATCTGCCCTGCTGGAGTGGTCCATAGTCCAGTCATACAATCCAGTATACACCCAAATTGTCTCCATCATTCTTTATCCCTTTCAGTAGCCTCCTCCTGCATTTGAACAATTTATTGGATGGTTGGCATAAGTCTTTCTGAGGGGGGGGGCTTGTTAGTTAAACATTTAATCTGCCTCATCATTCTTTTTGTACCGCCATCCTACATACCCAGGGTATTTTACTGTCAGATTAACAGACACCCCCCCCCCCCCCACACTGCCCACACAAATCCCCGCCCATACTCCCCTGCCCACATACCCCCCCCCTGCCCACCACACACCCCCCCCCCCCCCCCACTACCCCTACAACCCCCCCCCCCCCAAAACCTCCCAACCCAAACAAATCCCACTTAGTCAAGTTGGTTAGTAAAAAATCTTTTTGCATTTTTTTTGTTCTTTTCTCATAAATGGTGCTTCTTGTTCACTATAGAAATTTTTAAATTCTGTTAAACTTTCATTGCTTGTTGCTCTGTTGTTGTGTAGTGTGCGCACTGTAGCGAAGGGAATCAAAAGTGATCTGGTCCCAGATAATGCCATGTATCATTGAAAGCATGCTCCTGTCTACACAGATTACAGGCAAATTTTGAGTAAATTAACATCAAATTTGATGAAAGGTTACTATATTCATTCTCATTCATGTTTATATATTAAAACTTTTTTTTTCAATTTTTGAAAATAACTTTGGTCAAATTTTCAGCTCAAAGGATCATAGGTTTCCATTTTTTTATTTTTTATTTAATTTTTATTAGAAGTATGGTAAATTACAATAATACACAACACATATGTCTTAATACATTTTTTATACCACTTCATTTTTTGAGCTTTGAGAAAAAGATAGAAGTAAAGGAAGTAAGGAAAGTGCGCAAGAGTCGTGAAGGTGTAGGAGAGTGTTGAGAAAAGAAAGCCCCTTAGAAAAGAAGTTAGAGAAGGAAGTAAAGAAAGAAAGTAGACCCTAGAAAAGAAGGAAAACGAAAGGAGAAACAATCGCTCTATTATAACATTAAAGAAAGGGGACTACCAACCAAGTCTGTTGTTGTTGTTTTGTTTTTTATTACAAGATCCTGGAACCATTTATTTATTTATTTTTAAAATTACTATTGCACCTTATGCTTGTAATAATTCCAAAAACGTAGACCACGTCATTTGGAAGTGGTCTGGTTTGCCTGCTAAGAGGAATCTCATCTCTTCCAGATGTAATGTTTCAGACCTGTTTGATATCCACATTTTTATTGTTGGTGTAGGCGCATTTTTCCAGAATTTAAGTATGAGCTTTTTTCCCGTTATTAACCCGTAATTGAGTAAATTCTTCTGAAACACATTTAGTTCAGAGTTACCTTCCGATATTCCAAAAATAATCCATTCTGGTTTTGGTACCAGTTTTATTTTAATTAATTTTGTAAAGATGTCAAATATTTTGTGAGGTTAGACAAGCACACCTCTTCAACCCTCACCCTGAACACCGGCGTTCCTCAGGGCTGTGTGCTGAGCCCCCTCCTCTACTCCCTCTTCACCTATGACTGCACACCTGTACATGGTACTAACACCATCATCAAGTATGCAGATGATACAACGGTGATTGCCCTCATCAGCAACAACGATGAGCTGGCCTACAGGGAGGAGGTCCAGCACTTAGCAGCATGGTGCGCTGACAACAACCTGGCCCTTAACTCCAAGAAGACCAAGGAGCTCATTGTAGACTTCAGGAAGTCCAGAGGCGGCACGCACACCCCCATCCACATTAACGGGACGGAGGTGGAACGTGTTTCTAGCTTCAGGTTTGGGAGTAACATCTCCGATGACCTCTCTTTACCTCTACTCTGATCAAGAAGGCTCATCAGCGTCTCTTCTTCCTGAGGAGACTGAAGAAGGTCCATCTGTCTCCTCAGATCCTGGTGAACTTCTAACGCTGCACCATCGAGAGCATCCTTACCAACTGCATCACAGTATGGTATGGCAACTGCTCTGTCTCCGACCGGAAGGCATTGCAGAGGGTGGTAAAAATTGCCCAACGCATCACCGGTTCCACGCTCCCCTCCATTGAGTCTGTCCAAAGCAAGCGCTGTCTGCGGCGCTCAGCATCGCCAAGGACTGCTCTCACCCCAACCATGGACTGTTTACTCTCCTACCATCCAGGAGGCGCTACAGGTCTCTCCGTTGCCGAACCAGCAGGTCGAGGAACAGCTTCTTTCTGGCGGCTGTCACTCTACTAAACAATGTACCTCGGTACTGCAGTTTTTGCTATGTCGCTCTTCAAGGGAGATGCTAAATGCATTTCGTTGTCTCTGTACTGTACACTGACAATGACAATTAAACTTGAATCTGAATCTGAATCTGTATTTCATTCCAGAATTTTTGTATTTTTGTACAAAAAACAAAAGAATGCGCTATGGTAGTTTCTTGACACAGACATTTATCACAGATGGGTCAGACATTAGGGAAGAATTTATTTATTTTAGTTTTTGAATAATATAGTTTATGTAATGTTTTGAATTGAATGAGAGTATGTCGTATGTTGATCGAACATTTATGCACCTGTAATAAGTGATTATCCCAGCTCTCTTTTGGAATTTTTATAGCTAATTCATGTTCCCAGTCTCTTCTAATTCCATCAGTTGTGGGTATTTCTATTTTTAAGATTATGTTATATAAGTATGATATTAGATTCGCTGATTCCGCCTTTGTCTTCATTGCTTCATCCAGTAAGTCTGTAGGCATATTATGATAGTCTTTTGTGTATTTTTTCAGATAATCACGAATTTGAAGATATTTAAAATATTGATTAATTTTTCAAATTGTATTTCAGTTGTAGTTGTTGAAATGATAATAATTTTCCCAATTCATACAGATCTCCGAGCGTTTTAATTCCCATTCTTTCTCATTGTATAAATGAAATGAAAAAATTGGACTCGGACATTACAAATTTATATGGGATTATAAATCCCATAGAATACAAAGCGCACACCTTAATAAACAAAAAGAGTTGGGTGGTCTAGCGCTCCCTAACTTTATGTATTATAATTGGGCAGTAAATATTAAAAATATGGTTCACCTGCTGGACAATTCTGCCCAGCAGGTGGACTGGATTGTAATGGAAAGAGAGGACTGCTCTCCGTGTGATATAGGAGCGACTCTCCTCTCACCAATATATCTCAATAACAAAAACTATAACAAAAATCCAATTATACATGGCACAATTAGAACATGGAAACAAATAAAACAGAATTTAAAATTAAGAAACCTATCTCTTTTAATACCAATAGTTAATAACCCATCATTTAAACCATCAATTATAGGTTTCCATTTTTAATGCTATGGTATTTTGTTATAATTTAATAACTTTCAAATTTGGCCACCCATGTCACAGTTTGGTACCCTTATTTATGGAAACACCCATATCCATGTGAGTATTTACAAACTACTATCGTATCTGCCTCTACCACCAACCCTCGCATCAAATACCAGGCACTCACCATCATCTGTGTAAAATATGTATTTTAAATGTTCCAACACATCTCTTTTATATGTTGCCCCTATCACCTGAAAGATATGCCTTTGACATTTCCACTGTGGGGAAAAAAGACAATAGTCAGTGTGGACCTGGTGGGCCAAAGGGCCCGTTTCCATGCTTTATCTCGAAACTAAAACACCATGTCTAAATAATAAAATTGGGTGGAGTTCAACATTCAATGATTAATGCATGTATCAAACTTATTCGCTGTATCGATGAAACATTGTTCACCTGAAGCATTTCATCTTCTACAGTCATTGCTTGACCAGCTGAGTATTTCCAGCATTGTTCTTTTCCAATTTTACAAGTGTCTATAGTATCTTGATTTTATAGTTTATTTCCAACCAGTTCTAGCACTGGATATGAAATAAATTGTTCCAGAGTTGTATTTTAAGAAGAGGTAAAGAGACTATACATAATAAAACAAAAATATGGACCATGTTATAAGTAGGAGACACCATTGGAAGATCATATAATATGTGACTGCAGCAAAACTAAATTCTAAAAGCATTGCAGATTTGTTCAAGAAAAAATTCCAGGGCTTCAGCCCATTTAATGAATACAAATTATGCATCTAATGTTAAGCCCTATTGTTTAAAATAATTGTATTTTTCATTTTTGCACAAAAGATAGAATGCACTTAAACACAAAACAAATGGGAAATTATTTTCTTATACAACTTCTGCCTGAGATCCTTTCCTATCGGAGTCTGTTTAGGAAGGTAAAAATCCATTTGTTCTCGGGTAGTTTATTGTGCATGATTTGATATTTAAATGTTCTGGGGTGCGGGGGAGGGGAATCTCTCTTGTACAGACCAAGGACGATGCTTTGTTAAGTGATAGAACTAAGCTGCCATTGCACTAATTAATTTTGTCCACAAAGCATTTTGCCTTTGTAAGAAACTAATTCTCGGTCTATTATTTAAAATTTGTACCTGAACCCTGAACTTGATGTATTTGCTATTGGATGGCAGCATTTGCTTTTCTGTAAAATAATCCACTGTATAGGAATATCAGTGTGAGCAATGGTAAGCCTTTCCATTGTGACTGCAGACTTTCTGCTTCTCATCACATTAAAACTGTCTACCAGCTAATGGATGTAATTGATCTCAGCCTCATCCAGATTCAGAAGATAAACCATGCAAATTGTACCTGCTCGACTTTAATAGAACCCCTTTAATGAGACAATCAAGAAATTTCAGTACTGATTTCCTCTTTTGAGCTTCACGTTTGTAATTAATGCATGCTGATTTTTACTTGACTCTTTCCTGGATTCCTGCAAGACTGTACAAGTTTGAACATGGCCACACCTGAAAACACTCAAAGGAAATCTCAACCTTTCAATTCAAATGTTAAAAAATTGCAAATGTGGCAGAAAAAGCCTATAAATTATGGCAGTGTGATCAACTGGTTTAAAAAATTGCAAGTTAAAAAATTTGCATGTTAATTTGAGGAAGCCCATGTTCATCTGAATGTTTGGGAGGATATACATTGTGTTATTATCTGAATTAATGTACCCACTTTGTAACTGTGTGTTGGTGTAAGCGTGATAGTCTGCAGTGGCATTTATAAAGACAGCACTCGCCTTTGATATGAATTATTCTGACATTTTGAACAAATATTAAAAGCAGTTTCAAGAGATAAAGCAGTTTATTAACCCAAGAAAATTAACTGCTAAAAATTAATTCTATTTATAATACAGCTGAGTTTTTGCATATGAATTTCTAATTGCAAGTTGAACTTTGCTGTTCAGTCAAAAATTACAAAAGTCATAGCATCCAGTAATGATTTGCATCCAGAGGATTATGATGAAGCAAAATAACAGACATTGATCATTGCTGCAAAGAAATGTGCCATATTGCACTAGAGTCCTCTTAGCAGCCGAGAACAGTTCAGTGTGGGAGTGAGAAAGAGAATATTATGGGCCTGTCCCACTTAGGCTATTTTTCAGGCGACTGTCAAGTTGCCGGCAGTCACATGAAAAACCGGCACTTGGAATGGCGACTGTCAGAGTGGAACACAAACAAACACATCGCTTCCTTCACCAGCCCGTTATGCAGGCGGGGGACAGGGCAAGCTGGGGTTGGCGCTATAATTAAGAAGCTAAAAATCACAGTGTACGGTAAGTCCTTTAAAGAGGGGGGGGGGGGGGGGGGAGGGGGGGGGAAGGGGAGGGGGGAAAGGGGGGGGGGGGAGAGGAGGGAAACTTTTAAGAGGCCAGAGATACACAGCTGTAAAGCTCGGCTGACATTAACATTTTCTGGATGACAGTTATCTGGATCTCTGGAACTCTGGATCGGTTATCCTTGGTTCTGAAAACTACTGCTTACATTTTTTTCAGTTCACCGGTCAGCACCGGCTACAATCTAAGAGAACCTTCGACCTCCTGGCGACTGACCTACGGCACGCAAATTCTCGCTACTCTCCATGGCGGCTTCATTCTAGTCGCCCCAAATTTTTCAGCGTTGGAAGATTCGCAGCGACCATAATGAGGCTGTGACTAGTTCCCAGAATGCGGAAATTCCTCACGACCATGAAGGCGAGTCCCCGGCAACCACCCGCGAACATGTGCCGACCATGTGGCGACTGCATAGTCTCCTTGAGTCGCCTAAAAAGTCGCCTAAGTGGGACAGGCCCATTAAATGTCTATTCCCTCCTACCACCCCCATTCATCTAGTTTTCTTCTTCCTTGGTCCATACCTTCCATACTCCCACCAACCATTACCCCTCCCCCCCCACTCACCTGGTTTCCTCTACCCCATGTCCACCTACTGACCCTATCTGGCTCTATTTGTCACCTACCCCATCTCTCCTCCTACATATTGCTGTATGTTGCCAGGGTTTCCATGTCCTGCTCAGTCCTGATGCAGGGTCGTGACCTGAAACATTGGCCTACACGCTTTGTCCCCACAGATGCTGATTAAGCCACCGAGTTCCTCTAGATTCACTTTTCTTTTTGTTCTTTCTTTTCATGTTTAAACAATAATCTTTCACAGAGAACAAAACTTTCCATTACAAACGGTGAGCAATCAGGATTTTGCTTTTAATAAAAGGACTCGCCTTTTGGCGTCAGTCTTGTTGAACACATGATCAAACAAAAATATTAATTATCAATAAAGGTTAAGTAGTTGTTAACTGGTAAACACCCATTCCCAATCATTTTCTGACCTTGGAATGAATAGAATAATTCTCAGCCATGCTACCTTACAGAACAACAACTCTGCTATGAATAAGGACAGTATTTATCTCTGCCTTAAAAATGTTCAGAGCAGTCTTAATGTTACAGGTCATTCCACATACATTAGCTACAGAAGAGTGCTTTGAACATTACATAGTCTGACGCTTTATTCTTTATTCAGTATTAAATCATCCAATGCATTGCCATCCCTTCAATCTATAACTATGATGCACATTACACTGCAATGTAGGCATTATTTGTATGAAAAGTTTTGGAAAAAAACTTTTTTGTTTTTAATGAAACATCTTCGTTTGACATGATGCACCTGATGGTACATCTGTGTTTAACATTTGCCTTCACTGAGAACGGTTCTGTTATAAACCCTCATCCTTGCATGGTGACTTGCATGCCATTGTGGTGCAGTGATAAAATGCAGAACAATACCTTTGGTTAACTGAATGTGAGGAGGCCGTTCTTCAATTCCTCTTGATTGATGGAGCCAATGGGGTTTATTGAGATTAAGGAAGATAATGTAAGATGAGGTTGGTTCTGCTCCCACATATGTTTTTGGATTTGTTGTGTGGTGAAGATCACGGCAATGTGTTTACCATGATTTGGGGAGCTGCTTTTTGGCTATCGTAGGAGGTGATTCATTCTGACAATGACTCTCCCTTTGAAGGATAAAAGAGAATTTCCTCCACTCTCACCACAGCAGGACTGCCTCCTTTAGTCATAGAGTCATAGAGTGATACAGTATGGAAACAGGGCCTTTGGCCCAACTTGCCCACACTGGACAACATGTCCCAGCTACACCTGCCTGTGTTTGGTCCATATCCCACCAAACTTGTCCTATCCATGTTCCTGTCTAACTGAAAGATCTTTCTTAAAGATGGTCATGATTATGGCACAGATCTTTACAAAGCTATCACCAAGAGGAGACGTACTTGGAATAATTTCTTTCACTTTTGAAACTCAAAGTTGATTATTTTTGCATTGTATGTAATAATGTTGCAGAATCAGGGATTGTAAATGGAATTGGTTGATGGAAGAATTGATTTAGTGCAGATATTGACAGAGGTCCACTGAGCCAGTGTAATAAAGTGCATCCTGTATAAATATTAAATATATAAATATTAGTCAGCAGATCTGACTTTCATTTATGGTATTGTAGGATCTGACATTTACTGCTTGTCAAGTTTTTATAGGAGTGGAATGGTCTTTCATTGTTAGGTATTACATTGCCCTTGACTGTGGATTACTTATTGCTCCTCTAACAGATCTTTTGTTAGCAAAGCAAACGTGCAGAATGCAGCAATCTATAACAGTCTTTCAAACTAAGGCTGGACTGTATTATCAAACAACCTCTTGATTTCTCCCTGCTACTGAAGTATTGCTTCAAGAATCCTATTGTGGGCTTGATAATGATCCAGAAGACTGCATGCACCTCATTGTATCTTTGCTCAACATCTGTTCAAGCTGTCTCAATTGTGCCATGAGACAGGACTGAAGAATGTCGTTTAGTCTCACTGAGTGCTCTCCTTGCCCGTTCAAGGAGTCAAGGCAAAAAATGCTATAAGATGAGTAATCATAAGTGAGAAATAAAACTGATCTTCCTGAACCTGTGTTACTGATCACTGGCCATCTGTGCATTCAAGTCATGGAAATCCCCTGTCGGTTTGAAAAGGCCTTATATTTACACACTTGATGGGGAAATGCAAGTCAATGTATTACTCTGAAAATAACACAAGGGAAGTGTTCACTCAGAGGAACAAAGTTTCAGCAATCTGATATACTGTATCTGTGCCCAGAAACATGATAAGAAAGTGGAAGAAACTGTTCCTGAATGTTAACTTGAGTAGATGGTACAACTCTGATGAAAGTGGAGCTAACTTGAGCCAGATTGCCTCGCATATCTCCAGGCCAGTTCGGTAGGATTGCAGACAGCATTTAGAAATGAAAAATCAGGAGAAGGCACAGTCACAATAGTAATCGTGGAAGGTAAGACTTGCTCTTCTCCCCTCTCCCATCAGGCAAAAGGTATAGACGTGTGAAAACACACACCACCAGATTCAAGGACAGTTTCTTCCCAGCTGTTATCAGGCAACTGAATCATCCTACCACAACCAGAGAGCAGTGCTGGACTACTATCTACCTCTTAGACGACCCTCGGTCTATCCTTTTTCGGACTTTGCTGGCTTTATCTTGCATTAACTTTATTCCCGTATCATATACCTATACACTGTAAATGAATCAATTGTAACCATGTATTATCTTTCTGCTGACTGGTTAGCATGCAACCATAGCTATTCAATGAAGCTCGGTACATATGACAATAAACTAAACTGAATCCGAAACTAAAGGTTGTAGGCATAAACTCCTCTGTAGTGTGTAAGTTGACTAATTCCTAATGGACCATTTCATGGATAAAGTGGGAGGGGGCAGACCTTGAGTTGTTCCTCTCTCTCCTGTTCTCCAGTCACTGCTCTGCTCTGATGACTTGGCCAGTGATTAAAGCAAATCTTGGTACACTGGCATCATGAGGCAGTAGGATTTTGGGGAAAGTACCCACA
The DNA here is from genome assembly GCF_028641065.1 of Leucoraja erinaceus. Lineage (NCBI taxonomy): Eukaryota > Metazoa > Chordata > Chondrichthyes > Rajiformes > Rajidae > Leucoraja > Leucoraja erinaceus. The sequence continues at coordinate 60,007,741 of NC_073379.1, forward strand.
GAGCGGCCAGTAGTCAAATACCAAAGCAAGCCTGATAACTTCAGGTCTTCAACGAAGCAAGTTGCACAAGTTTAGCATGTAAATATAATAGTATTAAAACACACACCTATGCCTCAACACAAGGAATCATCTAAAAGTAATTCTTTGGTTGATGAATTTTTGCTGTAACACCATTGATTCCTTAGGGTCTGATGGCTTTGATTAACAATGTTATGTTTTGCTATTACAAATAGCACACAGCTCTCCACAAGTAAGAATGCACTGTCCCAAGATGTTTTTATTGTACTTGAGCAATTAAACTTTACAGAAAATTGTTTTTTACAATTATATAACAAGTTTTTATCTGTTTCAGCATTCAGTTTGAAAAATGTGTCTGGTTCTTGCTCCGCATTTCTAAGATAGAACAAGCAGGCACTGAATATATATTTGCAGCAGATAATATTTTGTAATGTTTTGTCCCTTAATGAAGTCAAGTTCATATATCTCTTTCTTCCATATTTCAAAGAAATATTCAGCAAAAAGGAGTGATCATTATGTTCTGATTAGAAAACAACAAATTGAATCAATTCATCTCACCTATTCTAAAGGGAGTAAATCAGACGAGTGTAAGACTGAGCATAGCAATGCTGGCTTGATATAATCTCTGTTTCAGGCTTCAGTTTATTATTGTCACATGTACTGAAGTACGGTGACATGCCAGGTGTTGCCTGTTTAGCATGTTATCTAATCAAATCAGATAATACTATACATAATATAATCAAGCCAAATTCAAGTACAACTAATAGGGAGAGACTCCATAAATAATATGAACCTTTTCTTCAGATATTTTCACGGATTCCATTTAAGGTCTATTTCTGAAGAAATATTTAAAGGAATTTTCTGCAAGAGAGTTTAAGCCTTGAGAATATGCCCTGATAAACTGATACTGGATGGATAGTGTGAGGGAGAATATTATGGAGGGATTAACAATTGATTCAAACATATTACTTTCCTCTGGCCATAACAAAAATCAACATTGCCTTATGGACTTGCTCTTCTATATTTTCAGATACATACGATTTCATTTATTTATAGATATTGTTTATGACACTTTATAAATAATATTGTTTTGTTTATTGTATGCTTTTTCACACTTGCTTTTTATTCTTTTATTCTGTTCGAAATAAAGAATTAAATAAATAAATAGATTTTAGCAATCTATCCTGGCATATACAAATGACCTTTCATTTTGATCACCCCAAATGTAATCACTCCATGACAATGACTTTGGTGCCTCGGTCCAAGCTGTAAAATCCCTGCCCTAATTTCCTTCACCTCCACCTGTTTTTAATCTCATACATAATGACTTCTAAAATGTACATTTTACCAAGCTTACGGCCATCTGTACTAACATCTCCCTTGGCAGTTCTGTGGCAATTTTATTCTTACTTATTTATTTTCATGCAGAACGGGACCATTTACCCTATCAGATCTGTGCTGACTCCCAGATGAATAATCCCACCAGTCCCATCTCTCTTCTTACTTCTCATCATATCTTCATATCCATAAACTCCTCTTTGATTCTTTTTTGCACTTACAAGGAGACATTTACATGGCAACACATGTTTTGCGATGTGGGAGGTAACTATAGTGCTCAGTCACAGGGTCACGGAGAAAAGATGCAACACCAGATCAACAGCACACAATGTCAGGATTGATCACGGATCCCTAGCAGTATTAACCTCTGTGTGCCATTGTGACACCCTTGATGATAATGCTCTTGTGAAGCACTTTGTTCCACTATTTTAAAGGTGATGTGTCGGTATAAGCTGTATTATGTATTACCTGATCATTTTATATTTCATGGCCAAATTGGTAGAATGTTTTAGCTCAGAGAGTTTTAATGCGCAATGATTCAAGAAAATTGCTTACTGAACTAGCTCCTGGCTGTAACCTGTGAAAATGTTGTTGAGAGCATCAGCTCGTATTTGTTTTTGTCACCTTGCTATTTCCATAATCCATCATATTCCGCGCATTTTGTTTTGTTTACACTCCTGACATTACAGTTGTATCATATTTTTGCAAGACCTCAATATGTTTATATCATGGGTCAACTTCAACATCCTATATATCAGCACAGTTACAGTTGTAACCTTGAGCATTTGGTATGCTTTTTACTGTCTTGCCAAGATTGCAGAAAAGGTTTCCTGCCCACTCATGATTGTAAGTATGACTGAATTCCATTGAGCTGCAGATAATGATTAAGCTCCAGCTAAGTGTGATCAGTGTATTATTGCTCAGTGTTTCTTTGGGTCCATGTGTCATATGTTGTTTCAGCTTGCTTATGCTTCTTAATACAAGCACCTGATCAGGTGCATCATTACTAACTTATTGAAAAATTGGTGCCTCCCCTCAATTCCCTGTACAAGATTTTTACATTGTAGTTTACAAATCCTGACTCTGGGACACAAAGATGAATTGCATCAGCATCATCATCATCATCATCATTGGTGATCACTCAACATTGATTATGGTTGTCCTCTGGTGGGTCCTTTCTGTTGGTGTATATCCCTCCAGGTAGTTGCCTGTGCATGACATCTTTGGGGAGTGGGGGTATGAGCAGTCACTACATGGTCCTTGACAGAGACAGATCCAGGTCCAACAGGCTCCACATTGGTGGGGAGTCTCTCCCTGTTGTGACCTTCTTCCACCTTCTCAGCCCTTATGGTGCTCGACTACTGGGCAGTCACCACCTGTTTCATTATTGAGGTATTTTTCTTGGACCACACTTTGTCAGGAACCCTTGACCTGCACGCCAAGGGGTCACTGCCAATAGCATAACTCTAGATAAGGTAAAAGTAAATCCGAAGGGTTTCTACCGCTATATTAATAGCAAAAGGATAACGAGGGATAAAATTGGTCCATTAGAGAGTCAGAGTGGACAACTATCTGCAGAGCCAAAAGAGATGGGGGAGATATTGAACAGTTTCTTTTCTTCGGTATTGACCAAGGAGAAGGATATTGAATTATGTGAGGTAAGGAAAACAAGTAGAGTAGCTATGGAAACTATAAGATTCAAAGAAGAGGAAGTACTGACACTTTTGAGAAATATAAAAGTGGATAAGTCTCCAGGTCCGGACAGGATATTCCCTAGGACATTGAGGGAAGTTAGTGTAGAAATAGCTGGGGCTATGGCAGAAATATTTCAAGGGTCATTAGAAACGGGAATAGTGCCGGGGGATTGGCGTACTGCGCATGTTGTTCCATTGTTTAAAAAGGGGTCTAAGAGTAAACCTAGCAATTATAGACCTGTTAGTTTGACGTCAGTGGTGGGAAAATTAATGGAAAGAATACTTAGAGATAATATATATAAGCATCTGGATAAACAGGGTCTGATTAGGGACAGTCAACATGGATTTGTGCCTGGAAGGTCATGTTTGACTAATCTTCTTGAATTTTTTGAAGATGTTACTCGGGAAATTGATGAGGGTAAAGCAGTGGATGTTGTGTATATGGACTTCAGTAAGGCCTTTGACAAGGTTCCTCACGGAAGGTTGGTTAAGAAAGTTCAATGGTTGGGTATTAATGGTGGAGTAGCAAGATGGATTCAACAGTGGCTGAATGGGAGATGCCAGAGAGTAATGGTGGATGGTTGTTTGTCAGGTTGGAGGCCAGTGACGAGTGGGGTGCCACAGGGATCAGTGTTGGGTCCACTGTTATTTGTCATGTACATCAATGATCTGGATGATGGTGTGGTAAATTGGATTAGTAAGTATGCAGATGATACTAAGATAGGTGGGGTTGCGGGTAATGAAGTAGAGTTTCAAAGTCTACAGAGAGATTTATGCCAGTTGGGAGAGTGGGCTGAAAGATGGCAGATGGAATTTAATGCTGATAAGTGTGAGGTGCTACATCTTGGCAGGACAAATCAAAATAGGACGTACATGGTAAATGGTAGGGAATTGAAGAATGTAGGTGAACAGAGGGATCTGGGAATAACCGTGCACAGTTCCCTGAAGGTGGAATCTCATGTAGATAGGATGGTAAAGAAAGCGTTTGGTGTGCTGGCCTTTATAAATCAGAGCATTGAGTATAGAAGTTGGGATGTAATGTTAAAATTGTACAAGGCATTGGTGAGGCCAATTCTGGAGTATGGTGTACAATTTTGGTCACCTAATTATAGGAAGGATGTCAACATAATAGAGAGAGTACAGAGGAGATTTACTGGAATGTTGCCTGGGTTTCAGCAACTAAGTTACAGAGAAAGGTTGAACAAGTTAGGGCTTTATTCGTTGGAGCGCAGAAGGTTAAGGGGGGACTTGATAGAGGTTTTTAAAATGATGAGAGGGATAGACAGAGTTGACGTGGAAAAGCTTTTCCCACTGAGAGTAGGGAAGATTCAAACAAGGGGACATGACTTGAGAATTAAGGGACTGAAGTTTAGGGGTAACATGAGGGGAAACTTCTTTACTCAGAGAGTGGTGGCGGTGTGGAATGAGCTCCCAGGGGAAGTGGTGGAGGCAGGTTTGTTTTTATCATTTAAAAATAAATTGGATAGTTATATGGACGGGAAGGGTATGGTAGGTTATGGTCTGAGCGCAGGTATATGGGACTAGGGGAGAATATGTGTTCGGCACGGACTAGAAGGGTCGAGATGGCCTGTTTCCGTGCTGTAAATTGTTATATGGTTATATTGTTATATGGTTATTAGATGGTTTATCAGTCAGGATCATTGGCACACAAGCTTATCCACCACCTCAAGGGAGCAACTCACAGAGTTGCACAACCCTCAGAGAAGTGAACATCACATTTCAACCAGGAAGCCTATGCTTTGATCTTAATTACATGGCAGAGTATATTTTCTATCCAATTGAACAAAAATGAAATACAAAATAAGGAGGCAATTCCATCTGCTGCTCTGTAATTTTCTAACCAAATCAGAAATGTGACCTTCCCAAAAGAGTGTTGCTAATTAGAAAAGGTGAATTCAACTTTTAATAATTGGAATTCTGATTTACTTTCCATTTCAGCTGATATGCATTTTTATGATAAAATGCTCAATAGTTTATCTAATCATTGTGATTAACCATCGGGAAATTCAGAGGTTTGTTCCTTTCTTAGGTTTGTTTGGAGATGGAATAAGGGGAAGTAAGGAGGGATACAGGCCAGGTTAGTTGTCCTGTCTGAAGAATAGACAGACCCAAAATGTTGTCTGTCCATTACCTCCGCAGATGCTGCCTGACCCATTGCATTCCTCCAGCGCTTTCTTTTTTGCTCAAGATCCCAGCATCTGCAATGTCTCGTGTCTCTAGTTCCATTATTGTATGGTGCTTGTTCATTTTTTCCCTCAGCTTATTTTTTCCCTGACGTAGTCGGCAGAATTCCAATTGTAACGGGATTCGAACAAATACAAGTGGGAAATAGAAGAGAATGATAAAATGGCCCTAACCAAAAGCGGGACGGAAGGGTTTCCTACTAAGGAGTAAAACCAGTGCGCACAAACTGTAAATAGTATATTATAAGAAATTGTCTGTGGAAACTTAACTTTTGTTTTACAGGCTTGAGAGAAGAATATGGGAGGCAACAGTAGTCGATTGGAGAAATCTGATCCTACTGATAGAGAGAGGCCTTAGGAAAAGAAACAGGTGGTCCAGGAGGGAATGATGCAGATAAGAGAGAACACTGCCAAGGTGATAAAAAAGATCATAAGGTACTGGAAAAAAGATAGGAGATCTCATTATCCCACTGGGATCGCCAGCAGATGTTGTAATAAAAAAGAACAGAGATGACCCATGTGTGGTAACATTTTGTAGTGATCGATCAAACGGAGTTTGGCGAATGGGGGAAGTTTTAATCTATCTCTGTCCTACTTATCCCTAAAAAAGAAATGGTTTGGCGGGATGGGAGCACAATTAATATCTGCAGTGGTGGTTATTAGTTATAGTTGGAGTGCTGTTTATAACTAAGGTTGGTAGAAACAATAAAGAAATAGGTGGGGGGTGGTGAAAAGTCACCAGCCCCTAGAGGAGGAGAAAGCAGGTGTTAAGCAAAAAGAGGGAAATGGGGGACCTGTGCCTATAATACCAAAGCAAGTGGCAGCAATATATCCATGAACCCCCTGTAGAAAAGGCACCCCTGGTAGAGTATGAATTTGATGATCTGTTGATGATGATGGCTACATTACACCAGCGGCAACCTCCTTATAACCCGATGTATATAGAAGGAGAACAGGCCACTGCCCATCAGGTGCTGACGCTCTGTTTCTACCTCTGGCATCATGGGTGGATCAGTTTACCGGTAGAAGAGCCACAGCTCCTTCAACAAGTCCAGCAGAAGCAGATAGTACTTCTGAGAGGGGACCTGATACACAATTAAGAAGATATCAAAAAGAAAGATGAGCAAACAAAGCTCCAGACGATGTATATGGGAGAAGAGTCTAAGCCCGAGTCACTGATGCAGTTCCCCCGAATTATGATAGGAGAAGTCCTGGTGTTGAAACCCTGGACCCCAGCTGAAGCTAGAGCCATGGTTGCCCAATGCATTTCTTAATTTTGTAAATCAGATGTGCAGCATTTACAGCCCCCTCCCTGGGGATGTGCAAATGCTGCTGAAATGTGCATATGGAGCATCGTGGGCTACTCTAAAAGATGTGTTTGCAGTTCCTACTGGAGAAAATGGAGATTGCAGATGTCCCCCACAGCTACAGCAAGGGAACGCCCAACAGGGAGAGGATACAGCTCTTGCTCCCTTCTCATTCAGTAACCCTGCACCCTTCTCATCCAGTAATCCTAATCCCTTCTCATTCAGTAATCCTAATCCATCAGCATAGGGAAATTACAGAGGTATGGAGGTACATGCGGCTGTGATCAGATTGTCTAAATCAATGGAAGAAGAACCCATGGCTGCAATCAAGATAGGTAACTGCCATTTAGACCTTATGGTCAATACCGGAGTCGCTATGTCATCTGTGCCCCCCTCCATGGACATCCCCATCAGTCAGTCAAATATTAATAGTATTGGGGTTGTGGGTGTCCCCATGAAAGAACCTTTATCATAACCCACTCATATACAGGTAAATAGCAAGCCCCTTACTGATACTTTTATAATTTATAGAACGGCCCCACTCCCGTTACTGGGAAGACAGGCTCTGTGCAGACTGGGAGCAGTCATACACTGCATCGCAGACGGCATGTTTCGGCTAAAATTGAGTCTGCGGCATAAAGAAAGCTCCCGATTAGCATTGATGTAACCCACTTACAGGATGCCCAGAGATTAGCAGCACTTCAGGAAAATATTTCCTTTAGCAAAGCAGGGTGTTATCAAGACCCCATTGTTTGGGTCCACCCTGATGGTTGGGTAGTTTGTCCCATGAGCCTATTTTTGTCTCTGTCTCGCCTAGCCCATGGACAGGTTCACATGCGAAAAGGGGGGATGGCACACCCGTTGTCCCAGCAATGGTATGCACCTGAGATAACAATCATAATTGATGAAGTTGCAAGAACATGTCTGGTGTGTCAACAAAATAATAGGGGGAAGACTCCCGCAAAATTTGATCACCTGCTACAACCTGAAATGCATTTTGAGAATTTGCAGATTGATTTCATACATATGCTCGCAGCAAAAGGTGCTTTCTAGGCACAGTTGATATGCTCTCCAGATGGGTGGATGCACACCCCACTAAGAGAGATGATGCAAGGATGGTAGTAAATATTTTAATGAAATAAATAATACCTAGATTTGTGATACCCATGGGAATAAACAGTGATGCGGAACCCATTTTACCAGTAAATTAGTTCAGAACCTGTTGAAGGCTCTTGGGTTCCAGTGGAAATTACACCTACCATATCAACCACAGTCCTCAGGGATGATAGAAAGAGTAAATGTGAAAATAAAAACTAGTTTGGCCAAAGTATGGCAGCAAAATAGGTTATAATGGCCAGATGCCATGCCCATAGTGATGTATGCCCTGATAAATCAGAAAAATAGAAACACGGACCTCACACCTCACGAGGTACTGATGGGGTGACCTATGACACCATGAACTTGGCCCCCAATGACTCCTGAAAAGGTAGCCCTGATATGGAACAATTAAAAATCATTAAGATATGCTCAAGCCTTGTGTGAAACAGTTGGTAAAATACATGAGAAAGTAAAACAGGCACAGGTCCTTCCAACAAAAGGAAATATGCACCCGTTTAAACCAGGAGATCAGGTTTATGTGCGAGCGATAGATTCTTTCTCTCCTAGATGGAAAGGGCCATATTTGGTGCTGCTAACAACACGGACAGCAGTAAAAGTAAAAGAAAAACCGAATTGGATACACGCCACCAGATGTAAACTGCATAACTCAGACTGATCCCTCGGGGAGAAGGAAATACAAAAACCATAAAAGTTTGTACCAATAAAAAAGTGTCAAAATGTACACATATTCCTTATTAGCTATCTTTGTAGTATTAAATATTTATGGATATACTAGCATTGTATTGGAACATAGAGGACATGAAGGTGAAGTGAGGCATCTAGATAGTTACAAGAAACAGGATGAAGGTGGAAGATGGAGTATGAAATTCAACTACCAACTTTCACATGGCACACAGTGAACACTGCTGAGAAAAACAAGCTTCCTTATCTGAGTGGGATGATTAGGTTGTTGGGTTTGTGCCCATATTCCTATGCATGCTGAAGGAGGTATCCCTTTGCCTGCTCAAGGACTGGTTCCAACCAAATTATAATCGGACACGTATGCCTCCATGTTTGCGTCTAATTAATGAAACCATAATATAAATGTTGATCATAAAGATCAACAAAGAGGGAACTGTGGAAGGAAATATTGCAATCTGTTCTTGCTTAATATGATCGGCATTGAACAAGGTAATGAAAGGGTGTGTGGATGTGGCAATTGGCATCTCTCATTGACCAGATGCGGAAGAGGTTTGTGGGAATCGGCAAAATAAGATCAGACGCATTAACTCTTGTCCGGGAATGTGGTGAATAGTGAATGGTGAATGTAAACATTACAAAATTAGGACAGCTCTGGAAACAGCACCACTTCTGCCCATGCATCCTGACCTCCAATTTATAGCTATCAAAGCAGGCAAACCCTGTTCTACACCATCTTTGGCTTGGTATTAACTAGTCCAAAGAATCATCTACTTGTGGGGCTTGGCATTCCAGAATATCGGACTTTCTAAACAAAGATTCAACAGCATAGAACAAAGAAATGAACGGTATTGCAATGGGCCCTTTGGCTCACAATGTCCTCTGAGACAAAATGACAAGATCTGTCTACACATGATCAGTACCGCTCCATTTCCAACATATCCATGTGCCCATCTAAAAGCCTTCTAAATTTCTGATCTCATTCCACTACCATACCTAGCAGCACATTCCAAGCACCCTCCACTCATTGTGTACAAAACTTGCTCCACACATCTACTTTAAACTTTACCCATCTTACTTTATAGATATGCTCTCCAGTCTTTGACATTTCCAACCTGGGAAAATGCTCTGACTCTCTCCTCCAACTACAGTATGCCTCTTTAAATGTTATATACTTCTATCAGGTCTCTCCACAACCACTGGCATTCTAAATAAAATAATTGAAATTTGTGCAACCTCTCCTTGTAGGTCATGCCCCCTAATCCAGACAGCATTCTAGTAAACCTTTTCTGTATCCTCTCTAAGGCCCCCACATCCTTCCTTTACTGGCAGTTTTGAGCTTGCTGGTTTCACTGTGATTGCTATTTGACTGTTGGCTACAACACTGGACATCTTCCCTGATTACAATTTAATGTGGGTTCCCATTTCACTGCAGGAATAAAATTCAAAATTTATAGAAACACACAAAATAAAAACGTAGACCAGTGTAAACTTAAAAGTAGTTATCATGGCTTCTAGGCTTGTTCAAACATGCATCAGATTTTGTCAGTAGACGAGGTTTTCCTTTTTTATCATTATATTTTCCCACCATGTTTCCCTTCATCTGCACATGGTCAGACACCAGGACACACTTTGTCAACTCACATACAGCTTGTATTCTTATGTATCTTTTGGGAATGATCTCCAATTTATCTGGAATTCTATAGACTCATGATAGTTGTGCATCATGCTGCTCTTACCAACATGAAAATGTGGATACTTTTCCAGACTGAAGTCAGGAACCAGAATATTTTATCATTTTTTCCCCTGCTTAACATAAAGGCCCTGATACAAATGCTAATCTGTCATTTCCTTCAATCCAATTTTGCTGCCAGTTTCCCATAACTTCTGATTCTCCTAGTCACCAAAAGTCTGACCATCTTGTCCTCCAATATGTTCAATAATTGCACCTCCAGGGATATTTGGAGTAAATAATTCTAAAGATTTATGACACTCTGAGAGAATAATTTTCCCTTCATCTTCATATTAGATTGCTTAACCTTCATTCTAAAGCTATGCCTCCTAGTTCTAGTTACCCCCACTTGGGGTAACATCATCTCAATATCCACTTTGTCAAACCCTATCAGACCCTTAAAGCAAATGCAAGAAATCGGAAACTTATTTTTACAAATAAGATTTCCTCTCAATCTTCCAAACTCCAATTCAACAAATTTAATGAATAGACCCCAAAGTCTGATTATAGACCCAGTCTGCTCAATCTTTCCAGAGAGGAAGCCTTATCGTCCCAGAATTCAACTTTATGTACCTTCTCTGTACAGATTCTAATTATTGTGTATTCCTCCTTAAATAAGAAGAGCATAATTGTACGCAATACATAGATCTGGTAGACACAGAGATTAATTATCTATATTTTGACCATTATTGTTTACTTAATCAAAATGTATTAAAAAAAATTGGGTAGTTATGCCTAGTCTGTCTTTGAGGAAGCTTGCTTCCAACAACTCAGCCATTGTATTTCCCGCAATGTACTTCAAGATACATTGGGAATTGGATATAAAGTGCTTTGGGATGTCCTTAAGTTGTGAAAGGCAATAATAAATGTAAGTCTATTTTTGTTTCAATTCCGGCTTTGATCTGAAGGCCACGTATTGGGCTCTTTGTTAGAAGTTCCCATGTTTAATGATGTTCATGTTAAGGAAAGAGCACACAGCGGGAATCTGTAAAGGGCCTGTTCCATTTGTGCGTCATTTTCGCATCACACAGGTGGCGTGAAGATTTTATGAATCCCAAAATCATGGGGCGCCGCACACGACCATGAGTCACTGCCTACGCCACCACGCACTATGCGCGTGTAATGCACGCCATGCGCGCGTCGTGCTTCGTGACGCGTAAATTATGTCGGGTAAATGACGTGCAAATGACGCCCAAGTGGGACAGGCCCTTAAGAAAGCAGATTATTTAATCAGCATCACAAAAGAAGCAGGACATTTCTCAGTTACCCACCCAGCAAGATTTGTAGCACAAACATATATTTTGAGACATCAGGAGACTACTTCAGTGTTAAAACCTGGACGAGTTATGTGTTATAGGTTTTATACTCAATATCCCTATCCCAGACATGACGATAAGAGAACTAAACCAGTTAGTAAATGCCCCATTCCCCAACACACATTTCCTGATACCAATAGAAGGTATATCCTCAAAATATACCAGTTATAAGAAGAATGAGCTCTGTTCAGTAACTCATCTGAGCTTTAGAATAGATGCAGCTTCAGTTTTACAGTAACATTGTCCTGAAGGGAGAGATTTGTCAAATGATATGTTTAATTATCTAGTGTACATAAATATTCTGTCCATCCTGTTAGCCTCTGGAGAGGTTGTAGAAATGAAACTGGAGACAAGTTTGGAGTTTGCTTCCTAGGATGTGAACATTTAGAACATATTCTTCCTATGACTGATGAGTCGGTGTAAACTAACTCCAGCATTTCATAATAAAGTGTTGATGTTTCAAGTATTAACCTCTTGTACATATTGATTAATAAGATTGGACATCTTTTACAAATTGTAGCTAGATCTGCAATCAAGGTCCTTTGCACTGGCGGCCCTTTCTGGGTCATTACATGTGATCATAAACTCATTCCAAGCAGCCCCAGGTAAGCCTCTTTTTGGTGGGCACTTCTGGAGTGTACGTCACCAATGCACTTCCAGTAAGGGCCAAGTTATTCCATTAATGATGCCCCACAGAAATGTCTGGAAAAGCTGTCACAATATTAGAATTTTTCTGATTCGGTCATTGCTAGTGATTTATATCACATGGTGTTTTGCAAACCCTAATTTAATTCCATATTTATAAGTTATCATTTAGCAGATTTGGGGCATAAATTATACTATGGTAACGTCTTAAGTGCGCAGCTAAAGTGATGCTGACACTCCAGGGAGTATTGTGGGTGTGTGTCACTGAGTGCGATTTTAAAATGAGGCTTTGACTTGCCCCAAAGTAACAAATTCCATTGAAGTAGATATTAATAACTCTTCCGGGATGTGAAGCTTTTTTTTATGATCATAGTTTCACCTTATAGCACACAAAACTACAGCATATAGAAGCTGTAATCATACTTTAAAATGTGTGTGACAAATGTTTCATTTTTATTTCAATGGTGCAGTGCAAAGCCCATGATGGCTCAAGGAGATGAGTGATGCTTGCTATTCTCATGATCCTTCTTTGGAGGATCATCGGTCAAATGTCAAACCAAATGTGGCTACAATAACATCGATGGGAAATAGGGGGAGAAGAATTGGAAAAAACCCCAGAAAGACTATAATGTCTGCTTGAACTGAGGCTGTCTTGTTACATGCCCCTTTTGAGGAAACATAGCTCCATAACTAAGCAATCAGGGGAGGAGCAATGGGCCATGACGTCAAAGACACTGATCATCACATTATTGTAACTATATTATAGCTACTGTAAAAGCCAGCCTATAAAGCAGATGCAATTTCAATCACAGTTGATAGTATGTCCAGAACGTAACACAGCCACAGTGGTGGAGCTGCAGTCCCTCGCACCAGAGACCCGGATTCGATCCAGACCTCGAGGAGTTTGCCAGTTCTCTCTGTGACCATGCGGGGTTCCTCCGGGTGTTCCAGTTTTCTCCACATCCCAAAGATGGATGGGTTTGTAGGTCAGTTGCCCCATAGTGTGCAGGGAATTTATGCAAAAGAGAGAGAACGTAGAATTAGTATGAACAGACAATTGATGGTCGGTGTAGATTTTGTGGGTTGAAGGCCTTGTTTCCAGGCTGTATCTCTAACAAACTAATCTAGATTGATCGCTACTTTTTGGAAATCTCACCAGGTAATTAGCAGTAACATAAATGGAATGTGTGTTATTTTCTGAACAATGGTGATCTTTGTGAGATTATATGCTGGGATCTTTTAGGATCTTACATTGCTAGTTTAGAGGATATTTTAAAAAATGAAGAAATAGGAGCATGGGGTGGCCATGCATCCCCCTGAGCCTGCTTCACACTCAACCAACTCGTGTCTGATCTGATCTCAGTCATAACTCCACTATTGATTTGGCTCTCCTTATCACTTGACTCCCATAGTTCTGACCAACACAGACTTGAATATATTCAATGATATTCCTATTGCCCATAAGAATAGGCATTCCTATGAAGCCTATCCTTCAAAGGTTGGCATAGCTATCAATGATATTGCTTTGAGCAATATATTAGTTGATAATGCCAAGCTATGTAGTCAGATCACAGCATTCAAGGTTCTGACAAATTAATCAGATGATCTAAATAATTGCATCTTAAATTTAATGTGACTAAGTGTGTTAGATTATACAGATCAGAACAGGATTAAAAAAAAATTAGTAATAGAAACATTTTCCATGAGCAGACATAGGAAAAACAGTACTTGTGTTTAATTCATTTTATTCTCCTAAATGTTTCAACTCCAAAATAAAACAGCTACAAAGAAAGCTGATCATACACCACGTTGCATTTTGTGTGCACTGGCATTGAATTAAAATACGACAATGCTGCAGACACTGTTAATTAGCATTTGGGAAGTTCGGTACTAATTGAATCATCCTCTTTCCAAAGACTGTGCGGAGTAAGGAATTATACACATGCCTGTTCTTGGGTAAAAACAAATTTCATTTATTTTATTGACCATTCATCTCAGGACAGAGAGGTCCCATTAACCACATGGGTGTGGTTCGTGTACTTATCACAATGGTACAGAATATTTATGTATGCTTAAGGATGCTACAATTACAATTTTAACAATGTGCAATGGTGTAGGTAGCACTTATGAGCCATCCCAGGTTGACACAACTTCTTCTGTCTGACCAGCTATAAGGAAAGATTGGACAAATTTTAACTGTAAGGAGAGGTTGGACAAACTTTGAGTGTTTCCTCTGGAATGCCAGAGGTTAAGGGGAGACCTGGTAGAAATATAAAACATTATCTTTGGCTTAAGATAGGGTAGACAGTCAGAAACTATTTCCCATTGAGAGGGGGAAATTTTAAAGGACACTAGACCAAGTGGGACCCGTTGGGTCCCTGTCACACGGGAGGCCTGGACCCCCCAATGCTACCCGTTTCCCCCAACGCAATATTCCACCACTCACCCATAGCCCCCAACTGTGCAGGTCGGCTCTCCCTCATTTTAAACTTTAAAAAAAAATGCAATTGCACTAACATTTTTTTATTCTTTAAAGTGATTAAAGAACCGACAAGCCCATCTTTTGTTATCCAAATCTAATCATTAAACTTTCAATTTAGAGAGCAATTAAAAGGCTTTGCAATCACATATGTGCTGGGCTAAGCTGGCAGATTCTTCCCCTGAAGGTCATTTGCTGCCAAGGACCCAATGTCCTGGAATAGCAACATTGTAGCTGGTAGGGCTACACTCCCATTGTGACATCATAGCTGTTAGCTGCTGGTGCAGATTTGAAGAAATCCTTCCCAAAGTGGGGTTTTATAAATTTTTAAATGTCAATAACTTGTGAAATATAGTGTCAATCTGAACGAAACTTGACACAAACGACCACAGAACAATGGTGAGTAAGATGGTGCAAAAATGGGACCTGTTCCTGTGCTGCACTGCTCTATATTCAATGTTGTTTTATTGCAGAGCTCAAGACAATAGTATTCTTTGTCCTAGTCTGTTATCTCTAATGCAAGCTTTACAGAGATATATGGGATGCTGCCTTTTCCTTTAGACAACTGGCTGTGGTTTAATGGGGAAAACCCCATTGGAAACTTTGAAATTCATATCAAAGTTATTCATCAAATTATATCAAATATAGATCAAATATCAAAAGTAGACAAAAAATGCTGGAGAAACTCAGTGGGTGAGGTGGCATAAATTGAGAAAAGTGAGTGGGCAATGTTTTGTGTCGAGACCTTTCTTCAGACTGAAGATCAAATATCAAATATATATATATCAGTTGTATATCAAATATATTCATATCATATTTTTGATCAATTATAAGCCTTGTCATAAATTGAGCATTTGTCCTTAAAAATAATTCAAATTGACTGTTTGAATTCCTTCCATTACTTTTTCCCGTCGTTGCATTGTCCTGCAGCCATGTGACAGTACCAGCAATGTGTCTTGTCTAATCCAATTTTTCTTGCGCCCACCGTTAGCAATCACGTATTCAGCCATTTTGTATCATTCTCTGGAGTTCCCTCCATTAATATTTCCTCCTTCGTCATCTTTAAGACCCTCCATTTGGTCAGGCTCCATAATTTTTCCATTTTTGGCTTGGTATCCATTTTATTATCCCTATGTACCATGGCAGTTTTTTTTCATACATAAATTCAAGGTGCAATATAAATAGAATCATTTTTCCGCCAAGCAGCCATCACTGCAGAGTTGATTTATTTTCCTCTATATCCCAGTGTACCGAGGTCAGCTGTAGTATCCAAGCAATTGCCTTTCACTCAGATCGGTTAACTCAGCACAGGCCTGCATCAAACATGAGGCGTTATAGTCTGCATGGCTTATTGCCTCTTTGTTGTTGAAACAAAATCCCACCTTAAGAGGTTATGCCAGTACTTTTAGTAAAATACACTGCATCGTCGCAACACCTAAATGGCATAAATGAACATTTCTAATTTGTGGGATTCTGATGTTCTATTCCGAGAGCAACACAGCAGGAAAGAATTTAACAAACATGTATTAAATAAAAAACAAGGCACAAAAGCAGATTTTATTCAAGATGACTGAGGGGACGAAATGGATCTGAGAATAAAGGCACTAGTCTGAAAAATCATTTCCCTGCAAACATATGGTGGGGAATAGACTATTTATTTGCTCTATAAATGAACCAAAATCAAACAACAAGGTTACAAATAGGACTGAATTTGCTTATGGAAGCAAGAAAAGGTTTGAAAAGAAATTGCTAGTGAAAGAGATTTTCAAAATTATTGCAGATAAGCAATATTCTGATGGTCTAAGTATTATGAGGCATTTGGCTCAGATGCAGTGTGTCCATGTAATGGAAAAAAATGGTGCATTTTATATCGAAGTCACATGAGTGACTATGTGAAGAACCCGCCAGCCCGCATGCGCATTAATATGTCGACACATGGCGCGGGAGTCGGATCAGTTCGAAACTGCTCTGGCAGGTAGTTATTTTGTTTTCAGCGGGCCGCCGCGGAACAGCGGACCCTGAGTAGCTGACGGGCACAGCCTGTGCGGCTGCCGCCATTGGTGCTCTGAACGGGAGCAAGCGGCCAGATTTGGAGGCCGCCGTGGAGGCTCCATAAAGAGCTGGGATTCGATATTGCGGCTGCCAACGTTGGAGCTCCGAATGGGAGCAGGCGGACGGATTTGGAGGCCGCCGTGGGGCTCCGTAAGGATCTAGGATATGATATTGCAGCTGCTGGTGCAGCCAGGTTAGCGATCGCTTCAAAAGATTAGCTGCAGCTGATGAGTTAAAAAAAACTGCGGCCAGGAGCAACTGCCAGGTAAGCTCAGCTGCTGTAGCACCGAGCAATTTTAAACATAGATGCTGCCGGCTGAGGTCGGCTCAGCTTACGCTGGAGCAGCATATAGTGTATGCTTTCTTTTTAGGGCGGCTATAAATAGAGTTGGCAGGTTGGCAGATAGCATACAAAGATCATGTTTAATACTTTGGCAATATAACGATGTATCTTATCATGCCAATAAAGTTTTTAATTGAAAATGAATTAAATTGAATACAAAGGACATTTATTATCACATACACCAAATGGTGTAGTGAAATTTGACTTGCCATTGCAGTCCAGAGCTCCTGGCTTCGGAAGCCTTTTTTGAGCTGTGTCTATCAAACAGCTGTAGGAGCTACACCTGGTTCAGGGTGGTGACATGATAATTTCCGCTCTGTAGAGGGGACAGTTGGAGATTCTTTCATAAGAGACTCCAACTATGTGAATATCAATAGAGCAGTCGCATCTCTGATCTAATGAGGATATGCTTCTTTTAATCAAATGAACAAACTATGCTCCATGTACCGGAGGCATTAACAGGCGGCTCCAGCCATATGCCTGTGCTAACACCTGGCAGGGTTGCAGTATTTCTCCCACACTGTTGTGGGGAGTATCGGAAAGAGGTGACTCCGATTACGATGCCGGCTCATCCAGGTCATATGGGGGCCAGAGGCCTGAGGTAGCGACACCTTGTGCATGGTTGCGCTCTATTTCCTCCCCTGATATACTCCGTTGAGGCTCCAGAAGGGAGCAAGGACTCGGAGTCACTAACAGGTGCAACCTGTCTGGTAAGTACAATAAATAATGATGATTTATACCGACAGCAGAGGACCGCAGCAGTGCGGAAAGCCGGCGGCCACTTCGGAGTCGCTGACAGCGCCGATCTGCACAGCTAGTTCCGATTCAGCTCCAAGAGGGAGCAGCTTGGCAACCCCAAGTCGGGGCAAAGCCGAAGCCGAGTCTGTGAGACAAGTCCTGTCGGATGATTTGGGACAAGAGGATTCTGTCCCCACATCTATGGCAGATGTGATTGACTGTTTGTCTCAATTGGACTATCTTATGGATCAGATGGTGGCACAAAATATGCTCCATGTTACGGAGGCATGTACAGGCAGTTCGAGTCATACGCCTGTAGCAACACCTGCTTCAGGGTTGCAATATTCCTCCCACTCCGATGAAGCGAGTGTTGGTGCCAATAATCTGCTCCGTGTTACGGAGGCATGCACAGGCAGTTCGAGTCATACGCCTGTCGCAACACCTGATTCAGGGTTGCAATATTCTTCCCACTCGCATAAAATAGTGTCGGAGATGGTGGCACAAAATATGCTCCGTGTTATGGAGGCATACGCAGGTAGTTTGAGTCATACGCCTGTGGCAATGCCTGGTTCAGGGTTGCAGCATTTCCCCACTCTGTCGAGGGGAGAGTCAGAGAGCAGTAGAGAGCTGACTCAGAACATGAGTATGTGCCTGAATCCCATGCTTTAATGCATGATGTACGAGAGTCACATCAGGAGCTGCCTGCTCTTGCCCCTAAATTTGCTGTTCCCTCGGGGACGGGCAAGCCACTACAAGAGGAGTTGGCCAGCGGCATCAGCTACCTAACATCAAATCAGCTGAAGGAGATGTGGTCAGACCGGGTCTGCAAATGGAACTTCGCTGAAGCTCCAACAAGCAGATTGGCCTAGGTTCAGAGATGCTGGCAGGTAATGTCTCTTTATTAACCACTGTAAAACTCTGAAATGGAGCAGTCTGTTGGTCCAGGTTTGGGTTTACTGGCAGCATGGGCTGTCTAGTATCTTTTCACTGTCTCTGGGAAAGATCAGGTTGATGCAGAGACATTGGCGGGGTGCCTTGCATAGTAACCTCTGTAAGTTCCAAGTAGGAACAGCTTGGTTACCCTGGTTCAGGGTGTACCATCATGGAACTGGCTGGCCATATGGGTCATATTGACCCGGGAAGCACTGCCTCAACATCTGTGATTGAGATTATCAGGCTGCTCAGTAGAAGGAAGTAGTTGAAGTCTCCCTCAACACATGTTTAAATTTCTGCTCAGTTAGTGGAGTTGCTAGTTCATTGGAAACATCATTGCCGTCCTCTCTGGGATAGGTAGCTACCAGAAGGAAGCTGGTCTGCAGATTCATGTTGTGAATCAAAAATGTATTTATAATAATCCATAGGGTCTCAATACCAGTAGTCCTGATTCAGTGGCAGGTCGAGATTGTATTGCGCACTCTGGCGACTCATACAAGTGGTTTCAGTCAGAGGACTGCGAAGCAATTCCTGATTCAGGCTTGCATTATGCTAAATTCCACTCTGAGGAAGAACACTGAGAATTCGTGCTGACTCTTATAGTCAAGAGTTGACAGGGAACTCGTATTCCCACATTAAGGGGAGACTGTGTTTTCAGCTCTAGTCATAAGGTCCTGATTATATGTTATCAGCGAAATGTATGAATAACTAGATAATGCATCTTCCGCAGCAAGAAAAGCCAAATATTTTCCGTCCGTATGGTCAATAGAGGAACGATGGTTCCAAGTGGAATCAGTGACATCTCACGGAGGATGAGTGGTCTGCCCAAGAACAAAAGGGGTATATTTGTGATACTTCTCAAGATTACAGAAACATGGAGCATGCCGAATCAGGTTAGGATTTGGCTAATCTGATCATGTGTTTAGTTACCCAGTTTAAGATGGATCATTGGCTTTCAGCAATTTAACTGATTCAGAGAATCGATCTTGAAGATGCATACTTTGCCATATCTATACACATGAGCCACAAATTATCTGGTGTTTTGATAAGAAAGCCAGTGGTGGAAGCTAATGCTGCCCTACTCAGATCAAAGGGCATTGTGTCATTGAGGTTTAGATAATATGCAAAATTTGCAGCTGATAAAACCTAGGGGTTTATCAGTAGATACCTCTTGCGATATTAAGGATGAGGCAACATGAAATTTACTACTGCCAACTTTGCCTATTCATTCAGGCCATGGTAAGGCGGCTGAAGCAACTCCTATTTACTCGGTCATGAGTGATGGCTGGGCCAGCCTGTCTTCTCGGGCAGCTAGCTCTGCATGATTGTATGGGAAGTTTGTGAAGAAAATATGTGAGTTACTTTTAAACAGAAGTAACGGAGGTTTTAAACGGAGGTTTGTGTGGCTTTCAGTTTGCGCTTAGAGAAGCGTTTATGTGATAGCAAAATTGACACTGCTTGTGCTGCTTTGTCATTCTCTATAGTACCATGTGGGGACAATAAATGATTGGTTATTCACCCACTGTTCACTAACGTTATGCAGGGTGTCTTTTATATGACCACTCTAAAAGCCTACACTCATTGTAGTGTGCGATGTATATCAGTAAATTATTATGCAAATATTCTTCTACTGTATTCCTAATGGGAGCAGTATTTTTAAGTTGATTATGCTTTCACCAACTGATTTCAGCACAAAGAACACAGTCCGTACTCAATCTCTGGCTCGGTCTCTGAGTCATAACTGATATTGGGGTAGCTTGTTATGAGAATTATCTCATAAGCAAAATAGGCTGGATTGCGTACCTTTGGAGTGACAGCATACCCACCAGAGCAGAGATTGGGGATGTCATTAGGTATACAAATACACTGAGCTTGCTAGTACCTATGAGATGAAAGATCGTTTCTTTATTGTTATTCAATAGTCTCAAGATATTGCTGATGGCTCATTAGCAGCCAATAGAATGGATAGTTCCCTTTCATCATACAGCAAGAGGCTTACATAGTGCGTGTTTATAAGTTATAAAATTTGGTTGAATATGTCTGGATATTTGCAGATAGAATTCTGCACAGCTACATGAGTTATTGTCTAACTCAAAGTCAATCGGGACTATGGTCCGGTTAAGAACAATGGCCATGTATGAAAGTTAGCATCATGGTATTAATAACCCATGTTTTTCTACCATTAATGGTTTATCTGTTTAAGTGTTTCACACACAGATTGGAAACCACAAAGCCTTAAAGGTTTCACGTAGTCACTCACGTGACTTCGATATAAAATAGAAACATTAAACAAGAACTTACCAATTGAAGTTTGATCTTTATTTTATGAGAAGTTGAAGTGAGGGAATACGTGCCCTCCACTCCCAACCCTATTTCTCATAAAGATAATTTGGTAATTCTAAGGTCGTTAATCTTTCTATAGTTTAAATTCAGCAACTAGTCTGTGGTTTCATACAGCTGCTCTGAAGATTGACACGCATGCAGGCTGGTGGTGTCTTCACGTATTCCCTCACTTCAACTTGCCATAAAATAAAGATCAAACTTCAAAAGGTAAATTCACATTTAATCTTCTATTCTAATCTGGATTAAGTTACACATCCAAGTCTCTTTCACCATGTTGCACTCTAAAATAAAAAATGAGGAAGAAAAAATTGGACCATTGGAAAAAAACCTTTTTGGTATACGCTCTGTGAGAAAATCTTACTTCAAGCAGCAGATTCATTTCCCAGAAATAAATATTTTGTATGAATATGAATAGTGTATGCACAGGCTCCAGTCTCCACCAGTATTCTGATTCATTTATGCCTGCAATGGGAAAATGCAACCTGTCGCGTCTGATCATTTTTGATTTCCAAAAGGATTCAATCCATTAATGTCAAGTTTGGTTGACGTGACAACACTGCTCTGTTTAGCATGGGGAATTTGATAAGCTTAAATAAATATCCACCTGCATGAATCAAATTGTAGGAGAGGTATTTCCTAGTCATTAAGTGCAGCAACATCAGGATAATGCCATCACATATGTAGATCAATTCCTCAAACATGGCACTCACTTGTAGTTGGATATTGAACAAAATGCACTTTCAGATATGCTCCTTACTTGGCAGTGGACAGTAAGGATTGCTGTGTATGCTGGCAATAACACTGGCTGTGGGAAGAGATCCAGAGCCACAAAGCACAAAACCCACTCAATTTCACCACCATCGTCACAGTTAGGTTGATATTATTATCAATGCAGACAAGCTGTTAGTGCTAGACTCAC
Source organism: Leucoraja erinaceus (assembly GCF_028641065.1). Lineage (NCBI taxonomy): Eukaryota > Metazoa > Chordata > Chondrichthyes > Rajiformes > Rajidae > Leucoraja > Leucoraja erinaceus. The sequence continues at coordinate 60,029,599 of NC_073379.1, forward strand.
ATCAACCCACAGGGAGACTATTGATGTCTTTTATAGTAATCAGGGAAGATCATTTAAGATGTTGGTTTGCTCACAGTGCGATCACCAGGATTGGGAGAGAGTCTTCTTCCAGGAAGCTGCAAGCATATTCCATCATCTATTTATATAAAAAGGCCTTCCAGACGTTATTCGAACCTCACGGACCACTGACCTCTCCTGCTCACTTCACTGCTCCTCTCACCTTTCCCCTCTCTGCTGTCCCTTCTCTATTACCGTTCCGTTCTCCTCTCTCTGTTTCTGCTCTGCTCACCTCTCCCCTTCACCCACTCTGTCCTTTCTCTTTTCTTATCCTGGCCCTTTTGCCCCTTCCTAATTCCTTACTCTGGCGGGCAGGTTTGCTAGTGCTGCACGGGTGTGTTTAAACTAAATAGTGGGGGGGGGGGGGGGGGGGGGGGGGGGGGGGGGGGGGGGGGGGGGACAAATTGGATATATAAAGGATGGAGTTAAATGGAAAGAGAGCACGGTGAAAGTTACGAAAGACATCCAAATTAATGGGATGAAAAGTTCAAAAAGGGATAGGAGAGTAAGGTCAGGTGAAATAGGAACCAGTGTGAGAGGGGAGGTGAATACCGAATAAAAAGTTTTAACTAAATATGAATGCGTAAAGTACAAGAAATAAAGTTGATGAGATTGGGGCTCAGTTAATGATTAGTAGGTTTGTTGTTGTGGGAATTACAGAGACATGACTGCAGGAGGATCGGAGCTGGGAACTGAATTTTCAGGGTTAAACGTCCTATCGAAATGGCAGATGGGTGTGCAGAGGGGGTGGGGTAGCTCTGTTGATAAGGAATGAAATTCAGTCTTTTGCAAAGGATCTTATAGAATCAGAAGATGTAGAGTTATCGTGGATAGAACTGAGAAATTGTAGAGGTAAAAAGACCCTGATAGGCTCCCAAACAATAGACTGGATATAGGGTGCAAGTTGCATCAGGAGTTAAAATTACATGTAACAAAGGTAATGCTACGGTGGTTATGGGAGATTTCAACATGCAGGTGGGTGCTGGATCCCAAGAATGGGAGTTTGTAGAGTGCCTCCGAGGTGGATTCTTAGAGCAGCTTGTACTGGAGCCTACCAGGGAGAAGGCAATTATGGATTTAGTGTTGTGTAATGAACTGGATTTGATAAGGGAACTTAAGATAAAGGGAACCTTTAGGAGGTAGTGACCATAATATGATAAGTTTTAATCTGCAATTTGAGAGGGAGAAGGTAAAATCAGAAGTGTCAGTATTGCAGTTGAACAAAGGAGGCATGAGGGAGGAGCTGGAAAGGGACCCTAGCAGGGATGATGGTGGACCAGCAATGGTAGGTATTTCTGGGAATAATCCAGAAGATGCAGGATCATTTCATTCCAAAAAGGGGAAAGATTCTAAGGGGAGTAAGATGCAACCCTGGCTGACAAGGGAAGTCAAGGACAGTATCAAACTAAAAGAGAAGATGTATAACAAAACAAAGATGAGCGGGAAGCCAGAGGATTGGGAAACTTTTAAAGAACAATAGAAGGTAACTAAAAAGGCAATACGGGGAGAAAATATGAAGTACGAAGGTAAGCTAGCCAAGAATATAAAGGAGGATAGTAAAAGCTTCTTCAGGTATGTGAAAACAAAAAGATTAGCTAAGACAAATGTGGGTCCCTTGGAGACAGAAACTGGTGAATTTATTATGGGGGACAAGGAAATGGCAGAAGAGTTGAACAAGTACTTTGGTTCTGTCTGAAATGTGTCACTAAGGAAGACACAAACAATCTCCCAGATGTACTAAGGAACAGAGGATCTAAGGTGACGGAGTAACTGAAGGAAATTCACATTAGTCAGGAAATGGTGTTGGGTAGACTGATGGGAGAGAAGGCTGCTAAATCCACAGGGGCCGATGGCCTGCATCCCAGGGTATTTAAGGAAGTCACTCTAGAAATCGTGGACGCATTGGTAATCATTTTCCAATGTTCTATAGATTCAGGATCAGTTCCTGTGGATAGGAGGGTAGCTAATGTTATCCCACTTTTTAAAAAAGGAGGGAGAGAGAAAGCAGGGAATTATAGATCAGTTAGCCTGACATCGGTGGTGGGGAAGATGCTGGAGTCAATTATTAAAGATGTAATAACGGCACATTTGGATAGCAGTAACAGGATCGGTCCAAGTCAGCATGGATTTACGAAGGGGAAATCTTGCTTGAATAATCTTCTGGAATTTTTTGAGGATGTAACAAGTAAAATGTATAAGGGAGAGCCAGTTGATGTAGTGTTTCTGGACTTTCAGAAAGCCTTTGATAAGATCCCACAGGAGATTAGTGGGCAAAGTTACAGCACATAGTATTGGGGGGTTGGGTATTGGCATGGATAGAAAATTGGTTGCCAAACTGGAAACAAAAAGTAGCAATTAACGGGAGCCTTTCAGACAGGTAGTTACTTTTGGGGTACTGCAAGGCTCGGTGCTGGGACCGCAGCTATTTACAATATATATAAATGATTTAGATGAAGAAATTAAAAGTAACATTAGAAATTTGCAGATGACACAAAGCAGGGTGGCAGTGCAAGCTGTGAAGAGGATGATATGAGGATGATGGGTGACTTGGGTGAATGGGCAGATGTATGGCAGATGCGGTATAAAGCCGATGAATGTGAGGTTATCTACTTTGGTGGCAAGAAGAAGGCTAATTATTATCTGAATGGTGACAGATTAGGAAAAGGGGAAGTACAGCGAGACCTGGGTGTCCTTGTACATCAGTCACTGAAAATAGGCATGTCGGTACAGCAGGTAGTGAAGAAAGCTAATGGCATGTTGGCAGTTGTACAGGGCCCTGGTGAGACCACACGTGTAGTATTGTGAGCGATTGGGGTCTCTTAATTTGAGGAAGGACATTCTTGCTATTGAGAGACTGCAGAGTAAGTTTACGAGGTTAATTTCCGGGATGGCGGGACTGTCGTATGATGAAAGAATGGAATGACTGGGCTTGTATTCACAGGAATTTCGAAGGATGAGAGGGGATCTAATAGAAACATATAAAATTATTAAGGGATTGGACATGCTAGATGCAGGAAACATGTTCCTGATGTTGGAGGAGTCCAGAATCAGGGGCCGCAGTTAAAGAATAAGAGGTGTGCCATTTAGACCTGAGATGAGGATAAACTTTTTCATCCAGAGAGTTGTGAATTTGTGGAAGGCTCTGCCACAGAAGGCAGTGGAGGCCGATTCACTGGATGCATTCAAAAGAGAGTTAGATAGAGCTCTTAGGGCTAGCGGAATCAAGGGATATGAGGAAAAGGCAGGACGGGGTACTGATTGTGGATGATCAGCCATGATCACACTGAATGGCTTGAAGGGCCAAATGACCTACTCCTGCATCTATTTTCTATGTGTCTATGTATCTATGTACCACGTTCCCTTCAATTCTGTCTTTTCCTCCTCCTCCCTCTATAGTTAAGCCCCTCTGTGGAGGCTAGAGTTGCTGATCTCTTGGTTGTGTCATCTGCCCTCATCCTGAGTCTCAATGCCTCCAAAGTCCACAAATCAACCTCTCAGCTCAGTGAAAATACTGGGTGATAAATTTGGAAGTTGATATCTAATACTAAACAAGGCTAGAAAAAAAAATCCAGGGAACATGTAAAATTAATATATGTCCATTAAAATCTCAATCAAAAACAACACCAACTTTCCTTAATGTAACACCATTATGAGATCAAGTGCAACACTCAGTACTTTACAGGACTGTCTACATAATTCAAACAATGAACTGCCTTTTCTGAGAGCATTATACATTTGCATCAAAGCATTATTCAGTTAACAACTGAAGACTTGGAGCTAATTTCTGGGTTTGCTGATATTTCTGCTGACCAAGTATTCCGAACTTAAGTTTATTTTTACCATTCCCACACAACCCAAATTTTTGATGCAAATTTTTTTATTAATGGTTATTTCAGACATCACTCTTTCTTCTGCCATGTCCTTATGCTACAGTATGTAGTGGCTCGCCATTGCTGTACACATTGTTGCGCTAGTGGGTTGTTAAGTGCAAGGTCTGCAGTAATGCATGGATTATCCAGCAATGGGCATTGCAGTAGGTGTTGCTTTGTTTGGGTCTGTGTGCCACAGTCACAGGTTGTTGTACCCTCTGTGCATTGTCATCCTTGACCGCCCGGCCCCGGTTCGCAGTCGGTTCAGACATATCCAGTTCAGCCAGTGTTCATCAGCACCTGGTGGTAAGCACTCTGCTGCTGCTATGCCCATCTTGGTGGAAATAGGGACAGTGGCTAGTCTGTTCTTCCACATCTGGAGGCGAGCTTCAGTTGGTGTTGTTTCCAATGGGATGACGCTGGTTAGGAAGCTCTTACACAATTTTAATTGCCTAGGAGGGGGCACATGGTTATGTAATGGGTGTCTATTGTCTGTCAGTTATTTCTGTCAGCACTCTATCAGAAAACTAATACCTCAAAATAGCAACAACATTCTAAAGGAGGGTTGCCAGTTATGAACTTGTAAAGTTCTTTAATATTTCCTCATGTACGATGGGTGTAGCAAAATTATAAACTTTAAAGTCAAAATTCCCCAGATTCAACTTTTGTACCAGTGTTAGAAACTGCCTACTGAGCTGTCTCCTGGCCCGAAACATTGCTGAGTCTGGAGAAGGACTCCATCCCGAAATGTTAACTATAATTTTTCTCCCGATTTGCTGCCTGACCCGCTAGTTTATACAGCACTCAGTTCTTTATTTCTACTCCCAAGCGAGAATATTTGGTTCTTAGTTCTCTGAGTTTTCTTGAGTGATGCCTGCCTGCACAGTGACCCTCAAATGGGCAAAGATTAGCTGTTGGTTTTAATTTTTCCCAGATTTATCGATGTGGATTGATGTGGCATAGGTACATTGCGAAGACCCAAGCTGTATGAACATTGGAGACCAAGAACTTAAAGCATTAATTCCTTTTTTCAATTTCCTTGGTGCTCCAGGAACATTCAGACACGTGACAATTAGTGTATTTAAAAACAGCTGCAGAGAAAGTATGCTATTGGAAAAGTGTGACTCGTGTTTTGCTCATTTGTTGATGTCTGATTCAGAACATGAATGCAAGGGCAATAGGTATGTTTTGACCTTCATTTTTTGTTGTAATGTACAGCACAGCTGACATATTATGTTGAGATAAGAATTATACATAGAATGATATATATCATTCAGTAGAAGCAACTGTGCAAAACACTGCACGTAAAGCCCATACTGAGGTACTTTTATTGACTATGTATGTGTCTCCAAGGACAGATAAAACTGGGAGTCCTTAACACAGTATTTTCTATTTTACGTTGAGCTAGTTCAGTAAGAACAGAGAGTAATCTGTTTCTGTCAGAATGTTTTTGTTTGGCCATAACAGCATAAAAGAAGAGAAGGTGAAGAAGTGTACAAGGCACCCAATTTGTATATAGATTCCACTTAAAGCTCCTGCAGTCTTATTACATCCTAAAGGCTTGAATTATTTATGGTGAATACATTGATTCATTACCAATTCTTAAATGCATTGTGGCACAGCCATGTTTTAATGCATATAAGCCCGAACTAATAAATTAAACATTAGCTTTGAGAATATTTGGCTTTGCATCAAAACATTGAACTTTAAGAATTTGCTACCAACTTTATTTGATCTTGTTGTTTCCATTGTGCTGGGGGTCTGATTTGACATTCTTGTATTTCATTAGAAAAGGTAAGTTTCATAACATTGTGTCGTTTTTACACCATTTGAGGTTTGAACATGTCACTGCCTTGTGAACATTTCAATCAGAAGATATCAAATTTATAAAATCTTTATTGCCCATCTTACATTTTATGGGTCTATCATGTACTGTTCTAGTCCCTGCTTCATGCTCTATGTGGTTTTGTAATACTCTCCTGGCCTGAACAATGATCACTACTGCTAGAATTACTTTATTGGAATTAACACAAATCCACTTGTGTTTTCCTACTAAGCTTCAGATAGGAGAATAATATTATCTAACTTCTGCTGTAAAGTGTGGATGAGTGGCATATAACATCACAGGCCCGACATCTCACAATGAGTGTTAAGACACACCCAGATTTTACGCCTGGTGTCAACTCTGCCAGGAGCATTCATGTAGAAGAAATCAGGGGTCAGGCAGCGCCTGGCCAGGGAAATGAACCGTTGAAGTTTCAGGTCAAGACTCTTCATCTAGACTGGAAGAGTAGAGGGGAAATAACCAATATAAGAAGTGTGGGGGTGGGGTGGGGAGGAGGGAGAGAGGTGGGTTGGAGCAAGAGATAGAAAGTGTCTTCTCACCTGTATTAACTTATTGCTTCCTAGCCCTTTCCCCATCCTTCCCTCCCATCACTTTATACTGTTTACTTTCCCTATAGTGTTTCAGTGTAGTTTAAGTGTCACAACCCAAAATGATCGCTCATTTCTCCCACGGATGCTGTCTGACCCCTCGAGTTACTCCAGTTGCTATCCCTTTTCTTGCTAAAGATTCTAGCAGCTGCAGTCTCTTGTGTCTCCAGTGGTCATGCAATTGTTATACTACAGGGAGGGTTTTTCAATATTTATTTCAGTCTGGTTGCATTTACAGTTTTACATTTCTTAAGTATATCTCTTCACTTGGGCATGGACTGCTAATCAACCCCAGAATCTGTGGGATCTTCCCAGCATGCAGGACTGGATTTGTATGAGTTTAGGACAGGTATTGCAATAGGCTAAATCAAAAAATCAATGGGACTCAGAGAGTTTTTGAATATGTCAAGAATCTAATAGCTCTGCTGTTAGGAAAGACCTTCATCGACCCAAAACCCATGTGTGGAAGAAGTACATTTTAATGTTATATGCCCACCCAATATATGGTTGCATTGAAATGAACAAAGCCTGCAGCAATGAGCATTTTGTGCCATCAACCAAGACAAATGATGGTTCCCATGCTCCTCAAACCATTCATCAATTGACACCACACTGTGTGCCTAATTGATTAGAATAGTTCAAGAGACTTGCTCCAACAGAAAACAGAACCCAGTAAATAATTCTGATTCTATATCACATAACGTTGCAAAACCATTGGACCTAAACATATTTACCTTTACCCATTGGTTATGGCCTACAACATCCTCTTTGTAGGTCAGCTCATCCTTGGCTTTGCATTGCAATGTGGGAATCAGGTATGCACTGGAGGCAGGATGATGCCACTTCCGCCCCTGAGCAGAGGGCCCAGGTGCACCTCACAAACCTCAGCATTATAGTAGTGGTTGGCATGTGCTGTTAACTGTGACTACAAAGGGAGGTGAAGATAAATTATTTATTAATTTCTCTGTTTTGCATTGTTTTTAATTAATTTGTAATTTTGGAGATATTTACAACCAAACATCATCATTTTTAATGAGGGGATCATGTTTCATAAAATCCACTTCTTCTTGAAGACTTCACCTCGACCTCCATTGATAATCCACTTAGTGACATTTGCACAGTCCCATGGGTCCACATGAGCTGAATGCCATTTTACGGCAATCATCCTGCAAAGTGGAGGTGTCTGGGAACAGTAAGTGTACTCCAGGCAATGGGCCTGGACAACCCTTATGCTCATCCAACAGCTTCATGGAGTCATGGAGTCATACAGCATGGAAACAGGCCTTTCGGCCCAACTTGCCTATTCCAACCAAGATGGCCCATCTATACTAGTCTCATGTGCCCACGTTTGGTCCATATCCCCCTAAGGTTTTCCCATTCCTATTTCCTATATCTGTACCTGTCCAAATGTCAAAGGCATCTTCAACTGCATCTAAAAGTCTCTGATTGTCGGACATTTAAAGAAAGTCAGAACAGATGATCTCTACTGCTAAAAGAGCATCAGGCTATTTCTGGAGTTCTGTCATCTGAGGCCTAGTCATTGCTCACAGCCTCCTCCAGCTTACAGTGTAACCGTGGCAACCAATGCACCTGCTCAACTGGTCCAGCGGGGCTACAAAAGGTAAGGGCAGCAGCAGGGATAATGGCCAGCCAGATCGAACACAATCCAATTTATTAAAGCCAAAGCTAAAGTGAACACTAATGCCTCACACATCAATGTTAATAATTCAAGGCAGAGATTTCCACTGGTGCTAGGCTAGGATCTCAGAGTGATCCCAAGGGAAACTGGGGAAACTCTCTCCAGATGAATACCATTACTTTCCTGTTATGCACCATCTCTGGGATTTTCAGTGTGGCCAGGAATAATATTGGTGAGTAAATGACAGAAATATTGCACGTTACTTTTCTGTTGCAATAACTCTGAGTGATAAAACGTCTGTGTGTCAAGGTTTGCAATGTGAGAGAGAGAGAATAAATGGCATTCATAGCTAATACTTGGATATATTTTTGCTTTAAAAAGAGATTATACTGCTTGGATCAGATAATCGATTACAGCGCAGATAAGTGCTATTGCGTCACTATAATTGATATCAGCCTGCTTCAAGTATGGAGAATAACCTACCCTATGAAACCCATTGGTTTTATCTCAGTTAATTGTAATTCCACTAAGATGTGAAATAGGCCATGGGATTTTCTCTGTTTTGTGATGTAACAAATGCAATTTCATTTCTTCATCTCAGGTAGGTTCCTCATAAACATTGTTGACAAATGTCTTAGACAACTTACTCAATGCAAGGGTGACACGGTGGCTCACCAGTAGAGTTGCTGTCTTACAGCGCCAGACACCTGGGTTTCCAGGTGCGACAGAGGTTTACCTGCATCTCTTCCAACCTCATCTATTGCGTCCGCTGCTCTAGATGTCAGCAGATCTATATCGGTGAGACCAAGCGGAGGTTGGGCGATCGTTTCACCGAACACCTCCGCTCGGTCCGCAATAACCAAGCTGACCTCCCGGTGGCTCAGCACTTCAACTCCCCCTCCCACTCCATCTCCGACGTCTCTGTCCTGGGTCTCCTCCATGGCCACAGCGAGCAGCACCGGAAATTGGAGGAACAGCACCTCATATTCCGTTTGGGGAGTCTGCATCCCGGGGGCATGAACATCGAATTCTCCCAATTTTGTTAGTCCTTGCTGTCTCCTCCCCCTCCTCAGCCCCCCTGCTGTCTCCTCCCATCCCCCAGCCTTTGGGCTCCTCCTCCTTTTCCCTTTCTTGTCCCCGCCCACCCTCGTCCCCGATCAGTCTGAAGAAGGGTTTCGGCCCGAAACGTTGCCTATTTCCTTCGCTCCATAGATGCTGCTGCACCCGCTGAGTTTCTCCAGCTTTTTTGTGTAACCCTGGGTTTCCATCATGACTACAGGTGCTGTTTGTACAGAGTTTGTACCTTCTCCCTGTGACCTGTGTGGGTTTTCGCCGGGTGCTCTGGTTTCCTCCCATATTCCAAAGACATATAGATTTGTAGGCTAATTGGCTTGGGAAAATTGAAAATTGAAAATTGAAATTGTGCCTAGTATGTGTAAGATAGTGTTAGTATGCAGGGATTGCTTGGTGGGCCGAAGGGCCTGTTTCCAAGCAGTATCTATGAACTAAACGAAAAAATATCCCAAATCTTGGTTTTCTGTCAGCTATTTAAAATCCTCCCCAAAATAAAACGTGCTACACTCCTTTGCTGGCACTGCCCAACTTCCTGTAGATGTTTTAAAGCAGGTATTAGGTCCTTTGGACTCGTATGTGAGAGGGGGCTACTGGCTGAGAAGTTGTCAAAGCCCACATGGCAGCAACCTTTGCAGATTATGCCCACATATAGGTCATTTTCACAACTACTTTATGTCAATAAAATAAATATATGTTCCTCAGCTATTTTCACTGCAAGCTCATCCAAAATAGAATTGACTGACCAACATGCAATTCCTGCAATCTATCAGTCACTTTATGTCCTTCATCATTTTCATCTTCCTGTTACATGCAGCATGTAGCATTGATTCTATAGGCTGTGTTTATCAGGAGGGGTCCTTGTCAGTAGCTTGTCAGAAACAAGTAAACATGAACTCCTGATGCTTGTAAAGACTTTGAGCAAGCACCTTGGTTAGATAGTCTCTATATAAAATTGATAATTTGTACAAACCAATCCCACCCAGGCTAACTCATGGTGTTCAGCATTCATGAAGTGCCTTCATAAAGCTGCCTACTAAAAGAGTCCACACTTACACAGTGGTACACACCACCAGGGGGCACCGCACGATGGTCTGGTCTTCGTCTTTTTCATTATTTGTGTTTTTAGTTTGTTGTAAAATGTATGTTTTAGTTTATTTTTGGTTTTTGTATTTGTGGGGGGTGGTGGGGGATTAAAAAAAAATCCCTTTCCTCGATGGGGATGCAACTTTTTCTGTGTCGTATCTCTGCCTGCACTGCGGCCTAACATCGTGGAGTTGGTGGCCTCTTGTTTAGGATTTCTAGAGCATCAAAACCACGGAGCCTGCGGACTTTAACATCTCGGAGCAGGCAATCCCTTTGCCAGGAGTCGGCCTTTAGTGATCCAACCTGCGGGAGTTGATGACTTTAACATTGTGAAGATCGCGGTCCCTGGTTAGGGACCGATTTTGGGAACTCCAAGCCACAGGGGTTTTGACCGTTCCGACGTGGGAACTTTGATCGCCCCGACATGGGAGCTCAATCGCCGGCTGTGGATGGTTCAACTCCCCCGACTAAGGAAGGAAAGAAGATAAGACTTTATTGCCTTATATCACAGTGGGGAATGTGGAGGAGCCGCTGTGGTAGATGTTTATGTCAAATTTTTATGCAGTTGTGTGTCTTGTTTCTTTTTTGGATAGTATGGCAAACCAAATTCTTCGTATGTTGCAAAACATACTTGGCTAATAAATTATGATTATTTTGACTATTTATTAGTAGTAGTAGTAGTAGTAGTAGGAGAAGGAGAAGGAGAAGAGAAAAAAAAATAAAATAAAACCGGGTGCTGTGGTTTCCTCCCACATCCCAAAGATATGCAGGTTTGTAGATTAATTGGTCTCTGTAAATTACCCCTAGTGTGTAGGAAGCAAAAGTGGGATAACAAAGACCAGTGTATGGGTGATTGATGGTCAATGTGGACTCAGTAGCTGAAGAACCCGTTTCCACATGGTTTTTCTAAAACAAAAAAAAACCTTTAAAGAAAATCTAAAATTACACAAGATTACTGTTCAGTCAAGTTTGCAAACTGATTGACCTTGGCTCACTAGACATGATGCATTTGCTAACTTTTGCATTCCTTTCAATGCATGTCTCTGAAACCAATTGTGGTTGAACATTTTCAAGGCTTTCCCTTGGCTTGTGTGGACATTTGCTGATGTTCCCTCAGCTGGCATAGGTCCCCAACCTGGGGAGGCTTATGTCCCTTCTCTCCAATAGGAACAGTACTTTTTACAATATCTGGTCAGATTGCCCTCATTTGTTCCAAAACGCTTTGGGATGTCCTGAGGTATTATCTGAATTAATGATTTTATTTACCTATTAAATCTTCAGATCAACACCCATCTGAGATTGACAGGCTGTTAATGGAAGTTTGCAAATGTTTTAAATTAGCAATGCACTATGCCTGGGTGCCCCTGTAGGAAAATATATCTATTTTAGCAGTTCATTTGAATTAACAGAGAGGTATTAACTTGTGTCTCAGCCAACAGTCCAGTTAACCAAAAGGCCCTTGTTTCTGCCTGGAAGCTGCTTGGTGTGAAATGGCTGCTGAATTTGCCTGCACAGTGGAAGAAACCAATGATTCCATGTGAAGAACTTTGGAAAGTTTCCAGAATTACTAAAACTCAATATAAATTATATGTTTATAAAAGTAATACCCGGAATAGTCATAGTTAAAGCCAGACTCGTGAAATGAGTGCCATTGTTCTTTAAGCTTCTGTATTGTCGCAGTTAACAACCCTGTGGGTGGTGAAAGACAGAATGGATGCTGACTCTTCTAGAAGACCAGTCTACTATGTTGATGCTCTCTGACCTTCAACTGCCTTTCTTCAATCTCAGTATTTCTGCTTCACGGGTAACTTCTACATTTTTAGGATGTGAAGATTATTATCTAAAGTGAAATGTGTGGCATATTACCTGAAGATTAAAAAAAATACCTTTTGTGATTAAGAAATACATTTTCAATAATTCCCACTATTTGCTCCATGACTCTAACGAATTGCTTGATCATCTGGAAAATATGTTACTGGTGCAATAACAACTTTGCCTTAAGGGTTTTTCTAAAGTAATCTATCTCCACAGTCTCCAATTGAGCTTGCTGTTGTCATTGGCTGTGGTCCACAATGAAAGTCACCATTATGTCTTAAACTGACAACACTGATTCCTCCATGGCAGAAGATACTTTTATGTATATTTTTGAGATTTACCCATTCATATGACATAAATGACCACTCATTAGGTAAATACTTAATGCCCACTTTTAATAGATTTCAAGCCAATTTCTACACAACTGTGCCGAAGAGGTACAATGGTATACAGTGGGAGGTATTTTGGAGGTAATGGTGTTCCTGTACATGTCACACAGCCAATCGGCTCTATAGTAGAGGCTGTGTGTTTGGGAGTTAGGATTCGACAATGGCATTTCCATTTAATGTTGGTTAGACACAACCTTGTTGCAGATTGCTATTGTGCAGTATGAGCAACATCGCTATTACTTGCCACTTATCTGGTCAGTCTGAGTTTTCAGGTTTTGCTCTATACACTCACAGGCTGCTTCATTACTTGGTGCTTTGTAAATGGAACTGACGATGAATGTTTACACAAAGGTTACTGCACCTTATGACCTTGTAATGAAGGGAAAGTTATTGAAACCCCAAAGATGTTTCAATAACATTGCCCTAAGTGACATTGCATCAAAGTTTTGTTTAGTTTAGTTTAGTTTAGAGATACAGCACGGAAACAGGTCCTTTGGCCCACCGAGTCTGCACCGACCAGCGATCCCCACACATTAACACTATCCTACATACACTAGGGACAATTTACACTTATACCAAACCATTTAACTTACAAACCTGTACGTCTTTGGAATGTGGGAGGAAACCGAAGATCTCAGAGAAAACCCACGCAGTCACGGGGAGAACGTAAACCTCTGAACAGACAGTACCCATAGTTGGAATCAAACCCAGATCTACTGGCACTGTGATGGGCCTGTCCCATCTAGATGACTCTTTAGGCAGCTGCAGGAGACTATGCGGTCGCCACATGGTTGCCACATGTTCGCGAGTGGTTGCCGGGGAGTTGCCTTCATGGTCGTGAGGAATTCCCGCATTCTGGGAACTAGTTGCGGCCTCATTATGGTCGCCACAAATTTTTCAACATGTTGATAAATTAGCAGCGACCAGAATTAAGCCGCCATGGAGAGTAGCGAGAATTCTCGTGCCGTAGGTGCAGTGGTTGTGGGTTGCCAGGAGGTCGAAGGTTGTCGTAGGTTCTCGTAGGTTGTAGCCGGTGAATTTCATTGGCTCATTGGGGAAAAAAAAGTAAACAGTAGTTTTCAGAACCAAGGATAACCGCCCGGTAAGGTTAATGTCCGCCGAGCTTCACAGCCGGGTATCTCTGGCTTCTTAAAAGTTGTCTCCCCTCCTTCTTCCCCTTTCTCCCCCCTCTTCCACCTTCTCCCCCCCCCCCTCTTTTAAAGGATTTACGTGACCCTTGCCGTACACTGTTATTTCACCGTCTTAATTACAGCGCCAACCTTCCTGTTCATCGCGGTGTGTGTCTGTATCACATTGGCTTTGCACAGTGTGAATTTCACTCGGACAGCGCTCCCCCCGCTTGCCCTGTCCCCCGCCTGCATAACTGGTTGGTGAAGGAAGCGATGTGTGTATGTGTGTGTGTTCTACTCTGACAGTCGCCATTCCAGTCCCCGATGAAGAATCACTCAAGTGGGACAGGCCCATAAGGCAGCAACTCCATTGCTGCACCACTTTGCCGCTCTGGGACTGAGATGATTACTCTCCAACAATGATAAACATCTTACTCTATGTCAGGTATAAATTCACCCAGTGGACAGTTTACCTCTTTTTCCCAATGGCTTGGATTTTCCAAATGTGTTCTTGATGCCAGGAACAATGAAATGTTGCCTTGCTATCTCAGGCAGTCACTTTCTTTTCCCTTCAATATTCAGACCAAACGTATAATGAGGTGGGAGACCAATGTTTTTCTGGCAATAACCAAACCAAACATTGGTTAGCAAATTACTGATGAGCAAGTGTTGTCTGAAATGGCTGTTGAAGATATCTTCCATCACTTTACTGATGAGTGTTGACAGTTGGGGAGAAAAAATAGTGTGATTGGTTTGACCTTGCTTTGTCTTGACAAAATGTAACTGAAGAATGGAGTTGCTGCCTAGTCTAATGAGTTCCTCCAGCCATTTATTTATTACTCATATTACTGAGCAACTTTTCAATAGAATGTAGCTGAGTAATTTTCCATTTTATTGGGCTGAACCTGGTCTATTACCTGGAGGAAAATATAACTGGAGGTTCAGCTAGTAACAGAGGAACAGTGTTTCTCCAGCATAATCAATGAAATGTTGTCAGTTTGTCAGGTCTCATATTATCTCTGTCCCTTATGTTCAGATCACATGGATGAACTTGTTTCTCTGATACAATGCATTTTTCATTCATAACAATACAAACAATACAAACATGCACAGATACATTCCTTATATTGCAACCATGCACAGGTACATTCCTAACAATACAGCCATATACCAGATCTATTCCCAACAATACAACAATACAATAGTACGCAGGACGATGAAGGGTGATCTTATAAAGGTGTATAAAATCATGAGAGGAATAGATCAGGTAGATGCACATAGTCTCGTGCCCAGGGTAGGTGAATCGAGGACCAGAGGACATAGGTTTAAAGTGAATGGGAAAAGATTTAATAGGAATCTGAGGGGTAAAGTTTTCACGCAAAGGTTTGTGGGAGTACGAAACAAGCTGCCAGAGGAGGTAGTTGAGGCTGGGACTATTCCAACGTTTAAGAAACAGCTGGACAGGTACATGGATAGGACAGGTTTGGAAGGATATGGGCCAAACGCGGGCAGGTGGGACTCATGTAACTGGGACATGTTGGCGAGTGTGGGCAAGTGGGGCTGAAGGTCCTGTTTCCACACTGTATCACTTTATGACTCTATGCATCTATAAATATAACCATGTATGGATGCATTCCTAATAATTCAAATGTGCACACAAACATTCCACCAATGGATGGTTTCTGGGAACCAGACTGATTCCTGGGATGTCAGGACTTTCATATGAAGAAAGACTGGATAGACTCGGCTTGTACTCGCTAGAATTTAGAAGATTGAGGGGAATCTTATAGAAACTTACAAAATTCTTAGGGGGTTGGACAGGCTAGATGCAGGAACATTGTTCCCGATGTTGGGGATGTCCAGGACAAGGGGTCACAGTTTAACGATAAAGGGGAAATCCTTTCGGACCGAGATGAGGAAAACATTTTTCACACAGAGAGTGGTGAGTCTCTGGAATGCTCTGTCACAGAACGTAGTTGAGGCCAGTTAATTGGCTATATTTAAGAGGGAGTTAGATGTGGCCCTTGGGGTTAAAGGGATCAGGGGGTACAGGTACAGGCAGGTACAGGATACTGAGTTGGATGATCAGCCATGATCATATTGAAATGGCGGTGCAGGCTCGAAGGGCCGAATGGCCTACTCCTGCACCTATTTTCTATGTTTCTATGTTTCTATGGATGGATAAATTCCTAACAATACAAATATTCACAGGTACATTCCTAGAAATAAGCCTAAACATCAATCCAGAAAGGACACTTCTAATGGTAATGGAGGACCTAAACATTAACTGATGGGCATGATTATGTGAATGGAAGATAACATTCCCAATTTTCAAATCTAATGCTTTATGATCCTTGTAGTTTAATTCTTGCTACTTTTTTCTGGTCATTTAAACGGGGTTTCAGGTTATTTCAGAAGATACCATTGCTGTGGACCAGAAGTCAAATACAGGCTAGGCAGAGATCAGTCAGCCGATGCTGATGTCTTAAATGAAACAGGTGAAACAATTGAATCTTTGCGATAATTCAGCAACTTCATTCTTATTACTGAAGCTGGGTTTTCATTCCCGATTTACTAAGAAGAGTGAATTCCAGCCCCGGTATCAATTGAGATAAGAATGCTGTTCATCGATTACAGCTCAGCATTCAACACCATTATACCATCAAAACTGATCACCAAACTCGGTAACCTGGGCATCGACCCCTCCCTCTGCAACTGGATACTGGACTTTCTAACCAACAGACCCCGGTCTGTTAGGTTAGACAAGCACACCTCTTCAACCCTCACCCTGAACACCGGCGTTCCACAGGGCTGTGTGCTGAGCCCCCTCCTCTACTCCCTCTTCACCTATGACTGCACACCTGTACATGGTACTAACACCATCATCAAGTATGCAGATGATACAACGGTGATTGGCCTCATCAGCAACAACGATGAGTTGGCCTACAGGGAGGAGGTCCAGCACTTAACAGCATGGTGCGCTGACAACAACCTGGCCCTTAACTCCTAGAAGACCAAGGAGCTCATTGTAGACTTCAGGAAGTCCAGAGGCGGCACGCACACCCCCATCCACATTAACGGGACGGAGGTGGAACGTATTTCTAGCTTCAGGTTCCTGGGAGTCAACATCTCCGATGACCTCTCTTGGACCCACAATACCTCAACTCTGATCAAGAAGGCTCACCAGTGTCTCTTCTTCCTGAGGAGACTGAAGAAGGTTCATCTGTCTCCTCAGATCCTGGTGAACTTCTACCACTGCACCATCGAGAGCATCCTTACCAAGTGCATCACAGTATGGTATGGCAACTGCTCTGTCTCCGACCGGAAGGCATTGCAGAGGGTGGTGAAAATTGCCCAACGCATCACCGGTTCCTCGCTCCCCGCCATTGAGTCTGTCCAAAGCAAGCGTTGTCTGCGGAGGGCGCTCAGCATCACCAAGGACTGCTCTCACCCCAACCATGGACTGTTTACCCTCCTACCATCCGGGAGGCGCTACAGGTCTCTCCGTTGCCGAACCAGCAGGTCCAGGAACAGCTTCTTCCTGGCGGCTGTCACTCTACTCAACAACGTACCTCGGTGACTGCCAATCACCACCCCCCCCCGGACACTTATTATTATTTATTCAAATCATTTGCTATGTCGCTCTTCCATGGAGATGCTAAATGCATTTTGTTGTCTCTGTACTGTACACTGACAATGACAATTAAAATTGAATCTGAATCTGAATCTGAATCTGAGATATGTAAGAATTGTGCTTGTGTTGTCAACTTTAACTTTTGTCATGTAAACAAAGGCCAGAGGGAAGCTGGTTTGGGGTCTGGCATTAGCCTGTCTGCAACAATCTCCCTTCAGTGCTTACTTTACATATATTAAATACAAGGATGCACAGCTAATTTATGGAAATGAATTATTCAAAGTATAGTTGCATTCACAAACATTGATCCTGCTCCATTGTGCGTTTGGCAGAGCTGGATTGATAAGAGCCTTATGTTGTTGGAATTTTTGGGATAAGACAATTTGTGTCGAGGTGGCCAGTCGTTCTTCCACATTTCAGAATTATAGAAGGATTAGTTACGGTTCTTCTTTGTTATGGACTGTTCATGTCCTGGAAGATTGTGCACATGGGCACCATTTGGTTTGACCTGATAGCTTGGGTCTTATTTGCATTTGCATTGCAGGATATGGGCTAAATACCTGAGCTCTTGGACATTTTGCATGCTGCCTCAATTTTGCAGGGCATACGAGTTGGACTCTGGTCTAGATGGGTTCAAGCAAAGAGTAGGTATGTTGCAAAGCCTACCTGAAGCGTCGCTGAAAATCTGTCGCTGCGGGTGTGCGCGATTTTGGCGCCGTTTAGAGGGGGGCGGGTTTAAAACGCGATTTTCGCTAGGCTGTTCAAATCGAAGATGTTCAGCCTAGTTAATTATTAACGAAAAATCGCTGGAAGACCCCGTCGCAAAAGCTATTATTAGTTTTAAAGGCCTCGTATAATAGTTATAGCAGTTTAAAAATCAATCTCTAAACCCGCGACCACCGGCAGCTGTCAGGGTCGCATAGAGCAAATAACAGAAGGTAGGCTGCTTATTTTTACATTAAAAAGGGCTTCTTAAGATCCCTTTATACAAAGTTTAATATTGCGATTAGCTCATTTTGGGCCCATTGTATCCCGCAGTATTTTTCTGGGCATTTGAGGCACAAATCTACCGCAATGTGAACGTTCTAAACCAGCGCGTTCACAGGAACCCACTAGAAAGCTGATTTAAATGGACTTTAATTTGCAGCAATTGAACACTAAATTCCATCCATTTGGCCTACAAATTAATGTAAATGAGATTTAAAAATCATGTTTTATTGTGAATTTTTTATGAATATTATTTGGACACTTAGGCTATTTAAAAATGTTAATCATTTATTAAGAAATTGATGGATGTTTAGATCTAGTAATTGGAAGTTTGAAATTAGCTACACTTGGGTAACTAACTAATTATATGCTTTAATTTCAGGTCATCCAAGTAAGATTATTTTATATTTGTTTCAGAATGCTTCAATCTACGATAACTGAAAATTTCATTCAGTTCTCTTAATTTTTAAGAAGGTTATGGGCTTTTGACTGCACACGATCACAGCTTTTTTGTTATGTCCATAGAAAATCAACAGGGAACAAGATGCTAATTTCCGAGTATGAAAATGGCCATAACTTTTTAAATCCTTGAGATATGAAAGTGAATTAGGTGTCAAATTAAACTTCTTTTCATGCTTTATCTGATGGGATAAATTACGGACTTGATTTTTTTAAATCTCAAAATTTTGTAACATTGCTACAAAGAGCACCTTGATCAAAAAAAACCTTGACAACTATGATTATTCATAATATCCTGCTTGCCAAGGTAAGGCAGTCAAAACATGAACAACACTGATTCTAAAGATTATCCAGCCATAGTGGTCTAAATTGACTTATTTTCTCTTTCTTGTGGAAACAATAAGAGAAGTAGCAGTAATGTGATCTACCACCACTCTGGATCCCAACACCCACTAACTTCAATTATACAGTATTAACTTCTCCTGCTATCTAATGGACCAAATCCAGGGAACCTGGTTTGTGAGAGGTCTATCCACTGATTTGAGGCATTGGTTTCAAATGGCTCCAACCTTTTCATTACTGGGTTCTGCCAATTGGCAACTTGATCGTGAAAATCCTTTCCAAAGATTTGCATTCCAACATTCCCAACTACCGGGCTCTGAGGGGAATTATATGTACCGCAGCCTGTTCATTTGCATTTAGCCAAATAAAATGAGTACAACCACTTCCACAATGTAGCTTGACATTTATCACCAGATGCTGTAATATCCTACAATGAGAATGCATATTGATCTTTGCATACCTTAGGCTCCAGATTCTGAATGAATGAATGAGTGAATACTTTATTGTCACATGTGTCAAGTCACAGTGAAATTCTTTGCTTATAAAGGGCGCCATCAACATTTGTGGGATGCATAGAATGATTGGTGTGAAGGAGTGTGAGAAGGTTGTAAGAATTGAAGGCGCTTGTGTAAATTATTCGAGTGCTGCCAAATAACTTCAACTTACAGTACATAAATATAAAATGATTTTCTTTTTGTCCAGGGTGCTTGCTGGGCTGTAATTGTGGATTAAGAAACCATGAGATGGCTTGTGAGAAATTTTGGACATTGTGCATAAGGTTTTCAGAACATTTTACAGTGAGGCTGTGTCAGAAATAGCTAAGATTCACTTCAGTTTAAGTGATGCCAATTAGATTATAGTGTTGAAGATTGCAAACAGTACTTCCTGTGATGTTGTGCTGACTCTGAATTGCTCTACCAAGCTGTAAACGACAAACGTCGAAAAGTCACTGTCAGTATCACGTAATAAAGACAGTGTCACACTGCTAACTTTGTCCAACAAAATTTGGGGCATCATCATCAAATCTTTACTAACCTTGCAAGTGAGTCCTTAGGCTTGTTGAAGGTATCATTTCCACTGCTTCATGCTGTCACATGGCTTGCAATTTCCTTGCATTCGTCCTTTTCCCAAATTGTACCAGTAACACATTCTTCCTCTTCAGTCTTTCTTCCAAGCATTTCACTGCATGAACTCCACCAAATGAGAGAGTTCCTCAGCAGCAGTGAATATTCATACACCCCTTGAACTAATTGGCCCTTGCTACAAGAACCTCCACTCATGTCTGGTCATTCTTATTTGCATTAGCTGACCCTACGATTTTTGATTGGAATCCAAGAATCCAGGTCTACCGATTTCACTGACCATCAACTTCACAGCACTGACAGGCCCCCAGTAATTTCCAGCCAAAATATTTATATGCTTAAATATTAAATTTAATAGGATGCAGTACAATTTGTACCAGGAACACTCAGAAATATAATTAATAATAAAGGTGGTTACAGACCAGCAAGAAATGGGGCATTGAAATGGACAAAAACAATAAAGCTACAAATAAAATGTAAGAATTTAAGACGAGGAGCAGGAGACGGCCATGTGGCCCCTTGAGTCTCTTTCACTATTCAATATCATCACTGATCCTGTGCCTTATCCACTTTCCTGGCCAATCAATAAATCCCTTGATTCCCTCAGTGTGCAGAGATACACTCATCTCAGCCTTGCATATACTCAACAATTGATTATTCACGGTCCTTTGTGGGAGAGAATTCCGGAGATTCACAGCCGTCTGAGTCAAGTTTCTTTTCATCTCAAGCTAACTTATTCTATGACTACGCTCTTGTGTTCCTGGCTCTCCACTGAAAGAAAACAACCTTTCATCATCTACACTGTCAATCACATTCAATGAGATTACTTCTAAATCTTCTAAACAATAAGTATAGGCCAATCCCACTCAATTTCTCCTCAGTAATAGCGGTATGAAGAAATACATGGTGAAAAAAGTGAGAAGAGACAATTTAAGCAAAGGCTTCATTCTTAAAGTGGAAGTACAAACTGGAAGACCAAAGAGAATATGTAACTAAATCTTTGGAATAGGCAAGACAAGTTCACAAACCTGTTTTAATATAAAAAGAGGGTTATGAATGGAAATAATGAAATTTAAGATAGACCTTTATAAAACATGAGCAAAACCTCAGTTTAAATATTATATTTAGCTTTGGACTTATTTTAGGAACAATGTCAAAACCTCAGATGTACATGAGTTGCATAAGGAATAAGGGACTTAAATCATGTAGAAAGCCTGGGGGAACCTGTTCTTTCTATGGACAAGAAGATTTTAGAACCTCAGAAGAGTTATTCAAAATCATGAAATGTTTCAACAGAATAAAGGGAAAGTTACTTGCTTAGAGATTGGAACTCATCCATCCATGCTGTGCTTAATATCTTCTGCAAATTAAGTCAACATCTACTTGCATCTTCCAAGCAAATCTTGAAATTGGGCAAAAATATTTGAGTCATAGTCATACAGTGTGGGAACAGGCCCTTCAGCCTATATTTCCTGCACTGACCAACATATCCATCTACACTAGTCCCACATTCCTGCGTTTGGCCCATATCCCTCTAAACCTATTCTATCCATGTGCCTGTCCAAATGTTTCTTAACCATTGTGATAGTAAGGGAGAGGGGGCGCTGTCCTGTGCATGGCTGACCAGCCAGCAGCTGTCCATCTTTTCATCTCTTTTTTTAAATTTTTAGTTAGTTTTTGTTCTGGAGATCTAGACTTTTTTTATGTGGGGGGGGGGGGGGGGGGGGTATAGGGTGAAACTAACTTTCAGGGTCCCTACCTGGTTGGAGAGGCAGCTTTTCGCCGGGCTGCAGTTTCGACCCGTCCTCGTGGCCTACCAGCGGGTCTGGAGCGGTGTTTCCTGTCGGGGACCACCCAGAACCTCGGCTTCAGTGGCGGCACAGGGCTGGAACGCTATCGTAGAGCGGAGCGGGTGATGCCTTGCTCGGGTCGCCGTGCTGGAGCTCCGAGTGAGCTGAAGACCGCCGAGATAAACATTGCGGAGCTGCAGGTCTTTGGAGCGGCCAGCTGCGGGCGGCGGCGCTGAACTTAAACATCGGGATATCCTGGGATCTCTCGATGAGATCGCCAGTTGTGGAGCTCCAACCGGCACAGCCTTGTTGGCTTCGGAAGCCGCGGTCTCCGGTGAGGGAAGCGGCCGTTCCAGGGTTCCCATGCCGCCGAGAGGATTCTCCCGACTCCGGAGTACAATCATCCGGCGAGGACGGCCTGGAACATTGTGCCTCCTTAAAGGCAACTGTGGAGGCCTCAATATGCCCGACTATGGGTGGACATGGGATGGGGACTGGACACTGTGCCTTTCCTCATAATGGGAACCATTGTGGGGGGATGTTTTTATGTTTACATTTCTTTATTATTGTTATGTCTGTTTTCTTTCTTTATGTGCTGCATGGCAAGAAGCATTTCACTACACCTAGGTGTATGTGACCAATAAAATAACCTTTGAACCTTTGAACTGGCTCAACTACTTGCTCCAGCAGTTCCTATTAAATAGGAACCCAAGGTTCCTATTAAATCTTTTGCCACTCACCCTATAACTATGGCCTCTTGTTCTCTATTCCTCTAATCTGGGCAAGAAACTCTGAGCGTCTACTCGATCTATTCCTCTCATGATTTTGTACAGTACTTTTAAAAATAGTATAATAACATTTTTTACACCTAAACATGTGCTAAAACAGTTCCCCAAAGAAATGTATATCAAGCTCACTGGCTGCTGGGAAGGCAGTCAGAGCTCAACATAGAAACATAGAAAACAGGTGCAAAAGAAGGCCATTCGGCCCTTCAAGCCAGCACCATTCAATATGATCATGGCTGATCATTCAAAATCAGTACCACGTTCCTGCTTTCTCCCCATATCCCTACATTCCGTTGGACCTAAGAGCTATATCTCTCTTGAAAACATAATCTCAAATAACTTCTCTCATTGGCAGCCACAGAACCAGTTTTAAATTGCCAGGAAGATGAGGGGAAACATGAGGGGGACGGAAGGAGAAACTTCCAGTATAGGCAGGCTCAATCTGCACAATCCAATGCACTGACTGAATCCTGTGCTGTAAATGGCACTACCTCACTGCAAGGTATGAGCGAGCTGATCACGTTGGTAGAGATTGCAGCCTCGCATTCGGAAGTGTAGAAGAGAATGCTGTGTTGATTGAGAGAGCACATCACAATATTTCTCTGTATGATTTGAACATTGAAAAATAAGTCTGTCAGATGCTTTGAGTGAAACTTCGATGTTGCATTGGGGATCCTTTACTTTGCATCACAACCACTGATCTACTGGGGAGATTTGTTTCTTTATTTTGTTTTACATTTTGTAATAGAGGATGAAGCTTGCACATAATGCACCAATTTAGCTTTGTTACCGTGCAACCTACCACATCACTGGATGAACAAATTGTGCAGGTGAAATGTCGTCTGTATGAAGGAGAGCCCTGGAGGCAAGCATCACGGCTACTTTACCGATAGCTAGGAATGGATTGACAATAGACAATAGACAATAGACAGTATGTGCAGGAATAGGCCAATCGGCCCTTCGAGCCAGCATCGCCATTCAATGTTATCATGGCTGATTACCCCCAATCAGTACCCCATTCCTGCCTTCGTCCCATATTCCCTGACTCTGCTATTTTTAAGAGCCCTATCTAGCTCTCTCTTGAAAGCATCCAGAGAACCTGCCTCCACCGCCCTCTGAGGCAGAGAGGATTGCTACCTCAACCACTCCCTTTACCAATGGAAAACTGCCAATATCTATGTAGATGCTTCCAGGAGCAGTAGTGTTAGTTATTAGAGCAAAGAATATAAAGTGAATGGCAAAAGTATCAGAAATTACATTTTCCAATATATTTACTCATCAACATGGTGTGACATAGAATGCAATTCATCAGATGTTGGTGGGAGGAAACTCAATGATAAATTTGGAAAGGGAAATGGATAAATACTCAGAGGGGAAACATGTATTGCCAAAGTTTAGGTCAGTTTAGTTTAGAGATACAGCGCGGAAACAAGCCCATTGGCCCACCAAGAACGCGCCGACAAGCAATCCTCTACACTACCACTATCCTACACACAGGGAACAATTTACAACCTTTAACGAAGCTAATTAACCTACAAGCCTGTACATCTTAGGAGTGTGACAGGAAACCAGAGCACCCAGGGAAAACCCTCGCTGTCATGGGGAGAATGTAAAAGCTCTGTACAGACAGCACCCTTAATCAGGATCAAACCTGGGTCTTTGACGCTGTAAGGCAGCAACTCTGCCGCTGCGCCACCATGTCACCCCGAAAATCTTGGAGGAAAGCATTGGAGTGGGACTTTTTGATTAGTTTATCAAAAAGTTGATGCGGGGGTGATGTGCCAAATGACAACTTTGAATGAATGACATTGTAAATGAATGTCATTGAATTCAGCATCTAGTTGGAAGATGAAACATTTGAGAATTAATATACTTTATCAAGAGAACACGTCAGCTTGGTTAAAGACAAATGTGTACTCAATGTAATTTTGATAACATAGGGAGGGTAAAGCCAGGTCTTGAATTAACTACTCTGAAGTAATACTGGATCAGCATGACTTAAGACAATATTACTTTGAGAAATGGATAAAACTGATTACCCATTTGTCTCTCCTATCTCCACTTGACCGCATTAAATACAAATTAGATTGCCAATTTAATTTGTCCATTTTAATTTGAAATTCTTGATCTGAGGTAAATGGAAAGAAAATAGCGAGAAGCATAAGAAGCATGAAATGAACATTTAAAGACTAATTGTGAAGGGGTTCCTATGATAGTGAAAACTACATAGTGCATATTCTCCCATTATATATCCCAGGAACCAGAATAACATGATAATATAATAATCGCTTCACCCTGAGATAGATACTACCAGAGGCAATGTGTTTTTTTTTTCAAATTTCAGATCAAAAACCTCTTATAATACTAAAGAGCAGAGTAAAGCTCGCATAACACTCAACATGGTGAATTGGGTCAGATGAGAATCACCAGAGTTGATCTGTGTGTCAGAGTAGGAGGAGCGGGGTGTGGTTGACATTCATTGGTAATACCAGTTCAAAGTGGAGCCCTGTGTATTTTTGTGCCATTTGAAAGGGTAATGGGTGGGGTCTTGGCAGTTTGTTCTTTTGCTTTTGGACTTCTTGTGCCATACCTGGTGAGGTTGTAGAGGCTGCAGGGCAGTAGATCTGAGGCTCCATGCTTTCCTGCCATTCTAGCCTCTACTAACTGATAGCTCAAACATCCTGTTGACAGCAGTCCCACACTTGGTTGCCCATAAAGGCTGTCTTGATGCCCTTTGGTGATGATAGCTCACAGTTTCAGTTCAGTTTCAGTTTCGTTTATTGTCACGTGTACCGAGGTACAGTGAAAAGCTTTTTGTTGTTTGCTAACCAGTCAGCAGAAGGACAATATGTGCAGGAAGGGACTGCAGATGCTGGTATAAACCGAAGATAGACACAAAAGCTGGAGTAACTCAGGGGGACAGGCAGCATCTCTGGTCTGAAGAAGAGTCTTGATGCGAATCGTCACCCATTCCTTCTATCCAGAGATGCTGCCTGTCCCACTGAGTTACTCCAGCTTTTTGTGTCTATCTTAAGCAGAAAGACAATACATGATTACAATCGATCCATTTACAATTTATAGATGCATGATGGGAATAACATCTTAAGGGAATAAGGTAATCACCGTTTTACCTACCATCCCACGAACAATCACCGCCTGCCCTGCAAAAGGCACAGCGCACGCATTCGACTGAAACCTCCTCTGGAAGTGTACTTTTGGGGAAAGTGGCAGTTGTGATGTGCAGAAACATCCGAATAAAGAAAAAAATGTTGTTCGGTTGAAGACTGAGTCTGATTTCAATGACAACCATCTGTTGTTTTATTCATCTCATCACCTTATTTTTATAAGTTGCCAGAAGGCTTTCATTAAATCAAGCTGCTCTTTATGTTGTCTGTCTCGTAATGCTTACTTTGAAAACACCATTATGCACTCCAACAGAATTTTGAGTTGGAGGTACATTGTGTGTATACTGATTCAGTGAAATGTTATGGTCCCACATCGTTCTCATGGACAGAAATTAAAGCTATACCCCTCGCCTCTCCGTCAGCCACCCTAGCCTACATTACCTTCATTATTTTCTTCATCAGATAGACAAATAAAATGAGCAGCTGGTCTAAGCTTTCTTTTTCACAGCAATCTAGAAATGAAACAATTTGTATTACTCTTTAGAGGGTATGAAAGCAGGATACTGAGCAAGAGTGTTGTTAAAGAATCATTTCTTTATTTGGTGTTTGATTCCGGGTTCTGTCTTAGGTTTGCTCAAGGCAACATCCATAATCCAAGGAACTGCAGATGCTGGAATTTTGAGTAAAGTGCAAAGTGCTGGAGTAACTCAGCAGGCCAGACAGCATGTCTGGAGGATATGGATAAGCAATGTTTCAGGTTGGGACACTTCTGGGGTATATAATGTATAGTTCTCTGGCGCCTCTCTGTCCAGATAAAATGACCTTAATTAGGCACAACTAATATCCTTCCAAAGTCAAAAGTAGCATTTTTGAATCTGGAGAGCTTCATAATGGAGAAACAATTGGAGGATATGAATTCAATATACATCTTAAATGATTGGCAAATGCCAACATTTTGAGGATGCAAGACAGAATTTAATTTTTTATTGGAAACAGGCATCCATCCAGTAGTCAGCTCATCGAGATCAACAATATTAATCAATCATGAGATAGACCAGCCTGATTATGGCAGATGCTGTGTCTGCAGAAAGCTATAATGCTATCTCTGGTTTCATGCAATGCCTCTCACAGACAGCACGTATCCATATAGCTTTATCCGAAACATTATCCTGGCCTAGTAGGTGTCAGATTAGATACACATTACCCTATTAGCTTTGTACGATGCTGCATCGAAGAACCCTACAGAGATTAGAAATATGAGAAATATTAAGGTTAATGGAGAGTGTTGCTTCCGAGAAAGACAGAAAAGTATCGCTTTAATTGTATGAGTAGTGCTTTTAGCATTAAGGAAATCAATATTAACTGGATTTACCAGATTCACTGTTGGGCTTTTATTGTTTCCTGTAATACACTTAATGCATATTGTTTCCAAAGTAATTCCACCATTATCTGCCACTACATCTCTATGGCCTCAGATAATTGAAGTGTCTCTCTCTTAGACAAAAGTTAATTTGAAGTTAAAGTACTTTCCTCTTTCCTCTCGTTAAAAAAAAAGGACGCTGCACTCAGGTGCACTATTGCAAGACAAGGCATAGGCTGTACATAAAATGTGAGCTCTCTCCTTCCTTTCACAGAACACCCTGCTGTTGTCTCCTGCAGCTACAAGAAGGGAAACCAGTACGGATTCAGGACAAATGTACTATGTTACTGTTCTCTATTTACTGACAGAAGTGTCAGTGGAGAAGACCTGATTCTGACAAGATTGCTTCCATCCTATTGTTCCCCTCCCCCAACTTGCTAAAAAGAAGCATTATGTGGTGAAAGTACTGAATTAATATGACAGTGGGAGCTTTGGATGTCAGTTAAGGTTAGGGTTGAATCTTCAACCATCCATAGAATTAAAAATGCATTGGACTTCCTCTTTAACTTTTTATCCTACTGTGCCATGTATTGTTAGCATTTACTCAGCTGGCTGGTGTAGAGCATTAAGACTCTGCCAGCAACATCCATATCAAACAATAAGGAGAACTGAAGAAAGACCTGAAATCGAAGAATATCAGCCACTATTTATTTATTAGCTAATTTATTTTAAATAATTTATATTTAATGGTTTAGCTGTTCTTTTGCATCCATTTCTGCTGAAATTACACAAACATGGGTTGTAAAACAACATTGCCAATTTGTATACATTTTCACTCATTCTTCAGAGGTCTTGCTGTAGTGCATTTATTTTACTAAAACCCTGTCCTTGCCAATCTTACTGGTTACTTCCTCAAAGAGCACAATCAAATTCCTGAGACATGATCTCCCACGTACAAAACCATACCGACTATCCCTAAACAACCCCTGATATCCAAATGCAGGTGTATCTTATCCTTCAGAATCCTCTCCTCTACTACTCTGTAGTTACCGGGTTTATCTTTGCAACCTTTCTTAAATCGAGGCACAACATTAACCACCTATTAACATTAACATTAGTCTTCCAGCAGGTACAATGATGATTTATATATTTCAGCCATGGATCCTGTAATTCTTCTCAAGCTTCCTGTGGTGTCCTTGGATATATCTGATTAGGCCCAGAAGATTTATCTGCCTTCATACATCTTAGGACATTCAGCACCGTTTCAACAGTAATAAAGACTGTCCTCAAGACATCTACATTATCTGCCCAAATTTCCTGGTCTTTACATCTTTCTCCACAGTAAAAGCAGAGGAGAAATATTCAATGGACTTTGTCTATTTCCGGTAGCTCCATATATATATATGCCCACTTTGGTTTCTGAGAAGCCCTATTTTCTCTAACATACACATAAAAACTCTTTGGATTCTCCTTAATCTTATCTGTCAGAGCTATCACATGCCATGTGCGGACAAGACGTTGAAGGATGAGAAGCCGAAGCCAAGAAGCTGAAGCCAAGATGCAGAACGTACATCACGCGAAAAGCCAAGATATCGAACGGACACGATGCCGAAAGGATACGAAGCTGAACGAACACGACGCAGAACGGACAAGACGGCGTATGGACATGACATTGAAAAGCCTTCGAACGGACATGACGTCGAAAAGCCATGAAGCCGAACGGACATGTCGCCAAACGGACATGTCGCCAAATGGACATGTTGCCAAATGGACATGTTGCCAAATGGACATGTTGCCAAATGGACATGTCGCCAAATGGACATGTCGCCAAATGGACATGACGCCGAACGGACATGACCTCTCCGGGGTCCGACACCTTGTTCGTTATCAACAAAGGTCAGCGAATGGTCCAGTCCATCACATCACTGGCGGGGGGAGACAGGAGGGTGTGGGGGGGGGGGGGGGGGGGGCTTGAGCTTGCATTTGTAAAATGGTGGTAGTGACTCCAAGCTGCTGCGATTGCCACAGAGGCAGTGATGTGATGGACGCGGGAATCTGGACCAATCGCTGACCTTTGTCGATGACTGACAAGTGTCGGACCAATCCTGTCTCCAGAGACGTACCTTGGTACAACAATTTAACTATTTTTAAATGTAACAAGGTACAACAATTCTTGCATCAAATATAGATGTTTTAAAATGTTTCATATCTATTTATAATTTCGGCTTCATGTCCGTTCAGCATTGTAAATTTTCGACTTCATTTACCCAATTATGCATTTGGCTCTTTTTGCACTACCCGTTGTACTCGCACACTGTGTGATGTAGTTGTATTTATGTATGTTATAATATGCCTGAATATCAGGCAAAGAATTTCACTGTGTCTCAATACAGGTGATAATAATAATAATCAAATACCAATACTGATGGATCTAAAGATTATCCATGTACACAGTGATACATTCATACACATCAACTGTATTTAACATGGTAATAAATGCACAAGTGGGGTATTGTTTTCAAGGCAAGATGAATTCAGCAATCTTTATTTCCAGTCATGGATGAGTTTAATATTTGTATTCTTTTTACATTTAGTCAGGAAATGTGTGCCATTGGCAAGACCAATCACAAATCTATTGTTTATCCACAACTGTCCTTGTGATTAACCATTCAATCAATACATGGTTGTTTTTCAGAAAGTGCTTGGCAGTAGATGTAAATTAAAAGAATGAAAATACAGCCGTATAAATTAAAAAGTTTGCACATTTATTTTAATATGACAGCTGTTTAATTGATAGCTGCACATACTATAACCATGAAAATGTTGGACATAAACAGTGTTCCTGATTAAGCTACAAGATATAAACCCAGAGGATGTGACCTTGTAACATGATGGTTTCTTTTTCAAAAATACTTTAGTTTATTAATAAATTCCAAACAGTTGAAAACAGTAAGACCGGGTTATATTCTTGTTATTCTTCTTCTAGTTGAAACAAAACACGTTCTTTTGCTGCCCTTAGACTGTTATTCTACTCTTGGTGTTGTAACAAGTTGAGCTTAGAATTATTGATCCACAGTGAATTCAATATCCCATGATGTCTGGCATGGCACCTTGTCCTCCAAACAGTACATGAATCAGATCATATCCAATTATAGTTTGACGCACATCCGGTATCGGTGACGCGGACAATGAGTGTAGGAAAGGTAGCACGGAAGGCCAACAGGGATGGTAGTCAGGCTAATTACGTGAGCCTGATTGGAATAATTTCAGCCAAGAATTCATTTAATCTGATTTCATAATGATTATAGTTCTGCACAGAATAAAGATGATCAAACTATGCACATCACATATTGCAAATTAGAGTGACTGCAAACATAACAGCTGAGGTTTAAACTAAATGGCTGTGTGCGTGGAGGTATGTGTATTAATTAGCATTTCATTTTCCTTATGTCTTCAATATTTTGCTCTTCTAATTAGGGTGTCTCATATTGGGTTTGTCTTCCATGCACAGTTTACAGAGGTTGCTCATTGCAGAGGTCACAATGTGACATGATGCTTTTGTGGGACTCTCACCCATTGGGAAGAAATATCGCAAGTCTGATTATGAAAGAAAGGAATTTCACTGTAGCTCGGACCATGTGACAATATGGTACCATTGAATTTAACACAAGTGACTGGAGGTGTGCATAATTTCCAGTAACAGAACGAGGAGACAGTGGTCCCTGTGGGGAACAAGACAGAATCATAGTCATACAGCATAGAAACAGGCACTTCAGCTCAACTTGCCACGACGATCAACCTGTCCCTTGAAAATGACCTTGAAAACGACCTTGATAGATTTTCTCGTGTGTAATCCAAGGCAGTGAACATTGGATGGCAAAGTTCCTGGCAGACAAATCACAGCTGAGTCCAGTTTGAATAACATTTAATATCCACATTTTCCAGCAGGATTCATTCCAACCAAAATCAGGGGTCACAATAATTTTATTCTCCCACACTGTCGGGAAAAATGGATACAAATTGTACTGACCTTACATCTTGGATTGAATTTTAACTGTATTAGTTTTAGTTAGTTCACTTCCTGCAGTAAAATGGAATAAGCCCATGAAATTAAAAATTGTTCTTCTGGAAAAGTCACCATTCAATTAAGATATTTAAATATTCCATGTATCACTCCGACTGGTTCTTATTTAACAATAGGTATGAAGAGTTCATAATTTTTATTACAAAAAATGTCAGGGTAAAGCTTCATTTTCACCAGACTACTCTCTTTATCACCCATCCAATGGAAGATAAATTGGCAGTGACTATGATGGGCTAGCTATCTCTTTCACCAGACTACTTAGCATGGAAGGAGGATTACATTTTTATATCTTTTGTCCTATTTATTAGCTTCAATCATCGTAGTTTACCTATGTGCATTCTGTAAAGGTATTTAATTATGGAAATATCTTGCTTTGTTTAATTTGAAGAGGCCTCCATGAATAAATTACACTTTACTATAGCTCTTTCCCTACCTACTGTGTAGAGTTAATTATAAAAAAGACAGAATTAACTCCCAAATAATAATTTATAACAATGCACAAGTGCTGCTCAAGGTGTGCTAAAATTGTTTTGCCATTTAAATATTTGTTACTTCAGTATTAGTATAAAGTATTTAATTTTTTGAAATCGTGTCAGTAAAGATATCTGCATTGAACAGGGGTTGTGCATAGTTTGATTGTTTAGTTTTTGTAATATACAGACAGAACTTACAATACAATACAATACAATACAATTTATTTGTTATCATTTGAACCTCTTGAGGTGCAAACAAAATTTGGTTTCTGCAGTCATACACACAAGAAAAAGAACCAAGACACAACACAATTTACACAAACATACATCACAGTGAATCTCCTCCTCACTGTGATGGAAGGCAAAGTCTTATCTCTCCCCTGCACTCCTCCCGATGTCAGAGTCAAAGTCCCCGGCGGCGATGGTAAGTGTCCAGCGGCCATTAAAGCCGCACCGGGCGATGCAAGGCCGTGCTCGGGGTCTTGGTGTTGTAGCCCCCAGCGGGCGATGGCAAGTGTCCCACGGCCGTTAAAGCCGCGCCGGGCGATGTAAGGCCCTGCTACATGTACTTTTCAACCCCGCAACTCGGGCGGGAAAAGTCGCCATTGCGGAAGCCCTGAAAAGCGGTCTCCCACCAGGGACCCGCGGGCTCCCGGTGTTACTGTCCACCAGACCTGCGGTTGGAGCCTCCGAATCTCCGGGGCCTTCAAGATTGATCAGAGGTTTCTTCCTCTTTAAACTGGAAATAATGGAATTGGAAACTCATTTAACCATGACAAAGAAGGTTTTTCGATTTACTCTTTGCATTTATTCCTTTGAAGACAGACAAAATATCACCTGTATATCTGAAAAAAGTAGCAATGGTGGAATCGATGCAGCTCGGTGAAATTCCCCAGCCTATATGGAACTTATTCATACTACTGGTTTGAGACATTCCCACAGAAAACATCTTCACAAATATTGCATTTGAAGATTTTAAACATATCATGCTATATATCTTAGAATTACTGAAATGTAAATTTATTTCGTCCTCCAGTACTATTTTGTTTAACAAATTTAATTTTAGGTTAATTTTAATCTGTGTAGTTCCAATGCTTTGACTTTGTCATAGTTTGCTTGTTTATCTTTCCAAGAGCAATCCCTTCCTGGTCTCTGCATCAAAATGACAATTGGTCTGAACTAAACATGTTTAAAGAAGAGTAAATTAAAAAAAAATACGTTCTCACAATTCAAATTATACAATTTCACAGAAGTCACTTTTGTCTTTGTGATTTCATCAATTCTGTTCTGAGAGTGTATTGAATATACTGTGTCACTGTAATTTTCTCATGGTAGCTAGATATCTATCAGTTATATCGTTTTCATGCCATCTGCCACAAAAATACTCAAATTTATTGAATATAAATCACTTTTTGTCTTAAATGCATTCTCATACTTTGAATCTTTTAAAATTAATATAATATTGATTTGAGCTATATATGTTACCTTAAACCTCTCACTCATGATTGTATCAAAGATAGACACAAAATGCTGGAGTAACTCAGCGAGACAGGCAGCATCTCTGGAGAGAAGGAATGGGTGATGTTTCAGGTGGAGACCCTTCTTCTGACTTTTCAGACATGATTGTATCGTGTGACTAACTACTCTCTATTTGTAACGATGTTCATATGAGATTTGTGCTCCTAATGGGCCTGTCCCACTTAGGCGATTTTTTCGGCGACTGCCGGCGACTGTCATAGTCATAGCAGGTCGTCGAAAAAACAGCGACTGGACCCCCCCTACGACAATGTCTATGACAATGTCTACAACAACCTCTCACCTAGTCAATGTCATTTTGCAGCAAGCTACCGACAACCGGCGACTCATTAGGACGTCCACCTACGACCACACCTACGACAACCTACGTCCACCCGCGACAAGCTACGACAAGGTACGACCTTGTCAGCGACAACTGAAGACAACTTAAGATAATTCAGTGGCCGGTACCTGTCGCCGGTTGACGTAGGCTGACGTAGGTAGTCGCTAATGGAATTCACCGAAGTCAACACCAGCGACAACCTACGTCATCCTGGCGGCACCCTACGACAGCACCTACGTCAGGAGAAGGCAAGCTACGCTCATTGGCGGCAAGCCAACTGTCCCCGAAAAGTTTTGAACATTTCAAAATCCAGTGGTGACCAGAAAAATGCTATGATTCTTATGGTGACTGAGGAGACTGCTCACGACCATGCAGGCAACACCCCAGCGACCATGTGGCAACAGCCTAGTTACCTGTAGTTGCGTAGAAAATCACCTAAGTGGGACAGGCCCATTATGTCTCCGGTCAATAAATCTCCACAGTCTTCGGTGGATCGTTGCTGGGAGTTAAGAATCCAGTAGGGTTGTGTACTTTACAATGGCAATAAACACAGTGAAGTAGTGCAGCTGTTAAAAGTGGGGAGATCATTGATAACTACATGACTGTATTGGCAGAGCCACTCAGAACTAATCACAACACTTTTGAAGTGCAGATTTGAGGATGATGTGAAAAGCTAATACATGCAGGAACTGGTAAAAAATAAAATAAACTCAGAGTAGAAGCCGACACAAACAGACAGTCTAGAAACAAACAGGTTATATTGAAAATCTCCATAATTACATCAATTTGATTACCATGGGCCAGTTGCACCAAAGGGCCTGTTTCCATGGGTATTCCGTAGGTAAAAATATAATCCGTTCTGTATAGCTCTATGACTCTATATAGGGAAATGTCTGTAGGATGGAAAACATTGTCAACAAAGGGACAGAAATGCTTGAAATTAGACTAAAATCAAATGCAAAATAGAAATAAAATAAGGCCAGATAGTTGTGTATCATGGACTAACCAACTAGGATGATTGATTTTCCATTGAATGAAGTGATTAAAACCCTACAACACATTTTCAGCTCACAAAATGTATAGGAAGGATGCTGGTTTAAATCGAAGATCGACACAAAAAATTGGAGTAACTCAGCAGGTCAGACACCATCTCTGGAGAAAAGGAATAGGTGATGCTTTGGGTCGAGATTGACGAAGGGTCTCGACCCGAAACATCACCTTTTCCTTTTCTCCAGAGATGCTGCCTAACCCGTAGAGTTACTCCAGATTTTTGTGTCTATCTACATGTTTAGCTCAGTTCTGTTGTGTTATATGTATGTTCTAATCAGTGGTCAGGGGAGTGGATTTGTGATTGAATGTTTGTTTATGCATGAACGTGATCATATTCCATTCAAGTTCTAATTCATTCTTGCCCAGGATTAAACAACACTGGAAATGCCTCCATTTATTAGGCAATAATTTTGTCCCCTGAACTGAGGACATATTTAAGAGCCAAATTGGTGGGTCTAGAATCCCAGGTATGATGAGCAGATATCTTATCCTGAAGGACATGTAAAGCAAATGTGCTTTTATGACAATCCCATTGTTTTATAGTTCCTGTTATTGAAACTGCATTTAGTTCCAGGTTTATTTAATTTAAATTCTTTAGCTGCCATCGGCAGGATTCAATCTTATGCTTCTCGATCAATGGACCACAAGTCCAGTTGATAACTCATAACTTAGGCTAACACAATAGGCAGAAATGATAGTGGCATTTAAGAGGCCTTTAGTTCAGCATGTGGAAGTGCAAGGAATGGAGGTATATGGATAATTTACAGGCAGATGAGATCCGTTTAACTAGGCATCGTGTTCGCTACAAACATTGTGGGGCCAAGGGCCCACTCCTGTGCTGTACTGTTCTATGTTCTATGTTCTGTGTTTTAACTAAACTACTGTGTTGCTGTACTGTTGCGGGTAAACACACTAAGTCTAACATTCTTGCAGGTTTGCAAGGGTGGCACATCTTCTGACTGCCCTCTAAAAATGTAAAGGAATTTTATCCAGTACAGAAAGCTAATGGAAACGGTATCCTGTCCAAACACAGGAGTGATAGGGAAATCTCTGACATTGAGTCCAGGTCAGTTGATGTGTGTGGCAGGGAAAGTGTGTTTGCTGGGAAGCTCTGCTCTGTTGCGTTGGGAATCATTCAGCACGGGTTGTCAGTTCACAGCAACAAGATGTTTCAATTGTAGAAGAACAATGTGAATCTGGATGAGATTGTGAATTATGAATGGAAAGCTTAGAAAGCGTAGAGATTTCTATGCTATTTAGATCAGTTATTTCTGTGCTATTTAGATCTAGTAAAAAGATGGCAGATGTAATTTAAAGTGGTTAAGTATGAAAACACTATTAGTTAAACCAGGATTGACTGGAACATGTTGGAGGACAAATGGATCTGGATGTCCTTCTACACTGAACACAAACATGTAGGTGTAGCAAACAATTAGGAAGTCAAGGGGTGTTAGTCTTCATTGCAAGAGGTTTTGAAATCAAGAGGAAGGATGCCTTATTGCAATTATACATGTCCTCGTGAGACCACACCTGTAACATTGCATGCTATTTTGGTCTCCTTACTCAAGAAATAATACATTTTCATTTCAAGAATACATAAGG
The DNA here is from genome assembly GCF_028641065.1 of Leucoraja erinaceus. Taxonomy (NCBI): domain Eukaryota; kingdom Metazoa; phylum Chordata; class Chondrichthyes; order Rajiformes; family Rajidae; genus Leucoraja; species Leucoraja erinaceus. The sequence continues at coordinate 60,065,719 of NC_073379.1, forward strand.
CATCAACTCTACCGCTGCATCACCGTGCCACACCGTCTGCTGGTCAAGAAGTGCAGAAACCAATTGCAGATGGAAGCCCCAAGCCCATGGTCCAGAGGTCTAGAGATTAGCTTATTTGGAATCATGGTGTTGAAGGCTGCACTGTAATCTGTGAATAGCATCCTGACCAGGGCTCCAATATTGTGAAAGTAATCCAGAGCTGCACGCAGTGCATGAGAGCTGGCGTCCTCCAAGGAACAATTTTTCCTTTAGTGAGCTTCAGGGAGTTTAGATTGTCCGGATGACTGGCACAAATGTAGGCCATTATCAATTTTTCACAGCACTTCATTACAGTTGATGTTAGAGCGACAGGGCAGCTGTAGTTGAGACAGGTCACTACATTTTTTGGGGTGATAGAGATGATGATTGTTTCCTTGAAGCAAATGGGGACAAAAGATTATTAAAGAGAGAGGTTGAAGATGTCAGTGAAGGCTGTAGCCAATGTTGCAAGTTCACAAGTTCTTGGAGTAGAATTAGGCCATTTGGCCCATCACATCTACTCCTCCATTTAATCATGGCTGACCTCTGCCTCCCAATCCAATTTTCCTGCCTTCTCCCCATAATGCTTGAAACCCATTCTAATCAAGAATTTGTTCATATCTGCCTGAAAAATATCCACTGACTTGGCCTCCGCAGCCATCTGTGTCAATGGGTTCCACAGATTAACTACCCTCTAACTAAAGAAGTTCCTCCTCACCTCCTTTCTAAAACAGTGCCCTATAATTCTGAGGCAATGACCTCTGGTCTTAAACACTCCCACCAGTGGAAACATCCTGTCCGCATCCACTATATATCTAGGCCTTTCATTATTCTGTAAGTTTCAATGAGGTCCCTCCATGACCTTCTAAACTCCAGCGAGTACAGGCCCAGTGCTGTCAAATTCTCATCACATGCTAACTCATTCATTCCTGCAGTCATTCTTGTAACCCTCCTCTGGACCCTCTCCAGAGTCAGTACATCCATCCTCAGATATGGGGTGTAAATTTGCTCGCAGTAGTTGGGGCCCAAATTTACCCAGAACTCACAACTGATGGGCACATGATTTCAGAACTCATCTAGGGGCTCCATCCGCAATGGGCAAAACAGAATTAAAATAAGACCAGGTAGTTAGCATCACTGGCTAGCCAACTAGGATGATTGGTGTTCCATTTATTGAAGTGGTTGAGACCTGCAATTTGTTGAGACCAGTTTAGCTCAGTTCCGTTAGATTTTGTGGTATTATATGTAAGCTTTAATTAATGGTCAGGGGACTAGATTAGTGATTAAATTAGAATTTGCCCTCATGAAAACAGATCTGACATGCTGCTAAGATGCATGGCCAGAGATGAATGGGGGGGGGGGGGGGGGGGGGACAGGGGTGGGGGGGGGGGGCTGGGGTGGCACGGGTGGATGTGACTAATTGGAGCTTTATTTACCCATTCAAAATTGTTATGAAAAAATAAAAAGGCTTTGGAAAAATAGGTCATGGAAGATCTCAGTTTCAGTTTCAGTTAATTGATTGTCACGTGTATTGAGTGTAAATGACCCAGTCATTCGCACAACATGGTACAACATAGTTTTATTAAAGATCACTTACAGTACACATCAGCATGTTGTTATAGTTTGTGTAACGACTATTTGACTGACAACATGAGCTGAGTTCTGATAATATAAACTGCATAATAGGCGGAGCTTCTACTAATAAAGCACTACAATTGGGTAATGTGGAGTAACCAGTCTACATCTTTCCTTGTAGAAATGTAATAAATAAGGGGTCACAGTTTAAGGATAAAGGGGAAATCTTTTAGGACCGAGATGAGGAAAACATTTTTCACACAGAGAGTGGTGAATCTCTGGAATTCTCTGCCACAGAAGATAGTTGAGGCCAGTTCATTGGCTATATTTAAGAGGGAGTTAGATGTGGCCCTTGTGGCTAAAGGGATCAGGGTGTATGGAGAGAAGGCAGGTACAGGATACTGAGTTGGATGATCAGCCATGATCATATTGAATGGCGGTGCAGGCTCAAAGGGCCGAATGGCCTACTCCTGCATCTATTTTCTATGTTTCTATGTTTCTATGTTTCTATGAAGCACAACTAAATGCAAGCCTATAAGCCGAAACACACTACTACGTGATGGCTAAATCATACAGTACTCAAAATGCTAATAATGCATACAGGGGCGTATAGATGGTTACACAAAATCTCCATATCTAAGGGGTGGCCTACACAGACACGTCCCGCACGGGTGCAGTATAGATCCGCATCTCCTCCCTTCACCGGGGAAGTGACCGGGGAAGTAACCGGGGACGGCGCCGGAGACCCGGAGGGTGGAGGGTGGAGGCAGTGAAGCCGGCGAGCAGGGCGCTGAACGTTGTGGTGAGGCCATAGGTGGTTGCTGTGCAACAGCTGGGTGCGAGGGAGTAGGAGGGTACATCAGACGCGTGACCTCTGGATATGAAACTGCAGGACAAAGTTCCTTCACAGGAAGGAGATGTTGACGGTTGCGTCTGTAAAGGCCTCCGTCGGAGCTTACCAGGTAGGAGCGCGGTAAGTCCAAATGTGATCCAAACGGCCATAGCCCTTGTCAGTCTGAAAGCAAATAACTTGCCCACTAGAGAGAGGGTTAAGTGGTTTGCTGGACCTGTCGAAAGATTGTTTCCATGCATCGTGTCTCAATTGGAGTTGTTTCTGGACAACGGGAGGTGAATGGACCTGTGGCTGCTGCTGCTGCTAGGGCATGGGCTGGGCACCACGGGCTTGACGAGACATCAAGCTTTGGGCTGGAGACCCCAGTATTGGGTTGCAGGCAATGTTCCTTAAGTTGAGCAGGTCCAAGTATACGTCAAATTAAGCAAATTGTGAGTGCTCCATTAATTGTTTGGTGCTACGGACTGCCCGTTCTGCGAGCCCGTTGGACTGTGGAAATTCAGGGCTGCTGGTGACATGGCGAAAATCAACTATTAAGCAAAGTTTTTGAAACACTGACTGGTGAACTGACTGCCGTTATCAGATAGGAGATGTGAAGGGGCGCTGTGTACAGAGAAGTAACGTGACAACTTTTGGGTGACTGCGTCAGATGTGATGGTTTGGAGTAGGTCAATTTCGAACCAGTTGAATACAAGTCAACGAGAACCAGATAGTGTTTTCCACGCCACTCGAATATGTCGGTAGCGACCTTGGACCACAGCAGAGGAGGAACAGGATGTGAGAGCAAGGGTTGTTTCTGTTGCTGTGGCATTAGGCTGTTGCAGACAACGCAGACTTAGACTTTTTTGTGTATATACTTGGTCATACCAGGCCAGTAAAACATGCTCTGCGCTCATTGTAGGGTTGCTTCCACACCAGGGTGGCCCCTGTAGATGGCATCAACGTACTTGTTCCAAAGAACAGCTGGGATGTTTCTTTTTCTTTGTTACAACCACAATGGTGGAAACCCAGTCGGACGGTTCAGTAACCATACCAATGACACCCAGGGACACCATCCATTGGAGCTCATTGTATACTCTGTTGTGCATAGCCTGCGGGATACGGTGTGGTGCTCAGACCACAGGTGTAATAGTTGGATCAGTGGCGATATTGTACTTGATGGGCAGCTTTCCAAGCTTGTCGTCAAATAGTTCTTTGTATTGTGAAAGTATCTGCTGAGTGGAGCCCTCAGTGGGAGTGATTTGATGGACAGCAGGCCCAAAGATAACCAGGCCTAGATCCTGGCATGTGTTGATGCCAAGCAGAGTTGCAGAATCCCCCCGAACAATGAAAAACTGGCAATTCAGTTCAGTTTCTCCAAGTTGGAGCAGTACCTCTCCCCCATAGGCTCGTAACATAGCTGTAGTGTTTGCAATACGTTTGGTATTACGAATTTGTTTAAATTCAGTTAAAGACATGACATTACATTTAGCACCAGGGTCGATCTTTGCAAGTGCAATGTTGCTGTTAACGACGAGAGAGACTTCAGGGTCAAGTTGCTTGTTAGTGGAAGCAAATAGGGAATGGATGTCTGGACTGTTATCTTGGTTCTCAGGGAGGAGAGCAGGGGATGGAGCTTCCAGCTCTTGGAATTTGTTATCAGTAGGTTCATGTTTTAACAGGTGTACATTTTGGTTGGTGGCGCGACTCACCAGTTGCAGTTGCAGCGGCCCCTGCAGCCTGTCTCTGTCTTTTTTTATTTTTTGTCTAGTTAAATGTAGTGTTGGTGTTTTTTTAATACTTGTTTTAAATGTGTACATGTGGGGGGGACTGCTTAAAATCTCTTCCCTGTCCTGGAGACCCGACCTTTTCCCTGTCGGGTCTCCGTTGTCGTTGGGGCCTAGCACCGTGGAGCGGCCTCTAACCTGAACGACCCGGGGGCTCGGGAGACTGCGGAGCTGCGGACTACTCACCATCTGGCCGGCCTCGGAGCGTGGGGAGTGGTGGTGACTCGCTGCTGCGACTCGACTCCTGGGGCTCGGAGGCACCAGCAACGCAGCCGCAGGTCCGGTGAACTGGGACATCGGGAGCTCGCGGTTCCGGGGGGAGAGACCGCTTCTCGGAGCTCCCGCAACGCGACTTCTCCAGCCCGTGTCGCGGGGTTGGAACGACCCGGAGCGGGGACGTACATCGCCCGGCGCGGCTTCATGGCCGTGGGACATTCCAGCGCCTGCCGGGGGCTCCAACTTTGTGACATTTAGACCGGGAGCGGGGCCGTAAATCGCCCGGCGCGACCTAAAATGGCCGTGGGACTTATCATCGCCCGCCTGGGGCTTGGACATCGGGAGAGACATGGAGAACAGGGGAGAGAAAAGACTTTGCCTTCCATCATGGATGGATGTTTGTGTGAATTAAATTGTGTGTATGTCTAGGAAATTGTCTTTGTTTGTATGGCTGTGGAAACAGAATTTCGTTTGAGCCTCACTGGGGCTCAAATGACAATAAATTGTATTGTATTGTATTTTGTCTTGGGAATGATCGAGCCATGCAACAATGACAACATTTCATGAAGTGGTTAAGTTTCTTACAGAAGTGATAAATTTTACCGTAAGCAGCACATAATTCGCGACCTGGGGCGTCCTGAGCCGTCACAGTTAGAGCACCGTTCGATAGATCTCTGAGGCTGCCAGGGTGAGGTGGGTTGTGAATGCCGGTTATGATAGGAGGTGTCGGTAGCATTGACATTGAATGGGGGTCGTGGCCCAGAGCTCAAAGACTTTGTGTGGGAAGCCGTAAGTTCAGCGATTCTGCAAGCATGTTCAGCTCAGTCCAAAGTCAATTCAGAATCGTGAAGCAATTCGTCTCATACCTTGTCACTGAGTAAACCTCCTACTAGTTTGTCACAGATAAGATCTTCACACAAATATCCGAAATGGCAGTGTGCAGCCATGTGTTTTAAATCACTGAGGAAGTTTTTGATAGGTTTTCCTTGCTGTTGGAAGCGAGCAAAAAAACTTAGTACGTTCATTTATGGAGTTGGCTCAAGGTCGTGTAGCTGTCTGAACTTAGTGAGCAGGACTGCAGCGTCATCCATAGTTTCAGCAGGCACTGCAACCTGGTTGTTGTGATCCATAACAGCAGGCATGTATGTAAAACACTCTGCGTGCTTCATTGCTTCAGGGCCAGCAACTTTAAGTAGGATAGAGGCACGCATGTCAGGTGGAGCATTGCGATGAGCAGCACGAATGTAATGGTTGTATTCACGCTCAAAGATGCACCAACATTCAGCGATGATCGAGTCAAAGATGAGAGGATCTGGACAGCAAAGCAAGCTAGCCATGATAGCGATAGCGAGTATAATTAGGTGGACAAAATAAAAACCGATATACTTAAACAAGGAGTGGGTAGGCAACCACTTCTTGACACCATGTAAATGACCCAGTCATTCACACAACATGGTACAAAATAGTTTTATTAAAGATCACTTACAGTACACTTAAGCATGTTGTTACAGCTTGTGTAGCAACTATTCAACTGACAGCATGAGCTGAGTTCTGATAATATAAACCTCATAGTAGGCGGAGCTTCTACTAATAAAGGACTACAATTGGTTAGTGTGAAGGAACCAATCTACATTGAGGTACAGTGAAAAGCTTTTGATGCATGCAATTTTGCAGATAACACCCAAACAAATTGTTGATGGTATTGATTGGAGAAGGGTACCTTTGGCTGCAGAACAATATGATAGATGGAATTTAACCCTGAAACCGTGAGGGTTTTGGAAGAATAAGAAAGGTGAGGAGATGTAGAATATATCAGTTCAGTTTAGTTTATGGTCACGTGTATGGAGGTACAGTGAAAAGTTTTTCATGCATACTAACCAGTCAGCAGAAAGACAATACATGATTATAATCGATCAATTTAGTGTGTAGATACATGAAAAGGAAATAACGTTTAGTGCAAGGTAAAAACAGCAAAGTCTGATCAAGGATACCCTGAGGGTCACCAAAGAATTAGATAGTAGTTCAGCACTGCTCTCTGGTTGTGGTAAGATGATTCAGTTTCCAGATAATAGCTAGGATGAACTGTCCCTGAATCTGGAGGTGTGCGTTTTCACACTTCTATATGTTTTGCCTGATGGGAGAGGGGAGAGTGGCCAGGGTTTGACTCCTCCTTGATTATGCTGCTGGCCTTGCTGAGGCAGTGTGAGGCATAAATGGAGGAAATAGAAGGGAGGTTGATTTGCGTGATGGTCTTGGCTGCGTCCACAATTTGCTGCAATTTCTTACTGTCTTGGATAGAGCTGTTCCCAAACCAAGATCTGATGCATCCTGATAGCATCTCTGGATAACTCTAGCACTTTTTTGAGAAAGTGGATAGTTCTATTTAAACTTAGGTTTATACAAAAAAATAATTACTATTCCATATATGGTAAGAATATGTAAAAATAAACATGTGATAAAATTAATATATTTTGTAGATTATATTTGTGCTTGATCGGGATTGAAGTTATCTTCAAAATAGAAAGTAACAAAACAGGGTAACAAAACAATAGTTAAATATATGACATTCCCACTCACCATTGATTCTTGCACTGTAAATTGTGGCAGAAATGTATTATTTTGACTTTGATTCAGTTTCAGATACTGTAGTTGGCTGTAGGGTATGAGACTGACTCAGTCAGCTAACTCCATTTGTACTCTTGCTTGTCACAGCAGCAAGCTTCAATTTGCACGAAATTCTGTCGTGCTATCATTATATTTATGGTGACAGCATATAAATGAGATATTTCAAATCAGATATAGTTTTAAAGCATCATTAAATGTATGTATTATATAGTCAGATAGAGATAGAGAGGTAGGTGATAGATAAATAAATAGTGAATCTGGTTTAGGTCTTATTTCTGTATTTCATGTCCTGCAGGAATTCAGGATATTTTGATTTACTGCCTTGAATCGTTCTCTGCCCTCTGCTGGGTTTGAATGAAATTGTTTGACTTTAGCGGGCAGTTCAATAATTTTAACATCAAACCAGTTTTCATACAAACCATGAAGTAGAATTTTTTGACATATTATGGACAAATCCACGTTGCATTTCACACATAAATGAAATGTTGGAATACTGACAGAGACTCTGAGATAAAATCAGATGGTTCCATTTCCAAAGTTTTTAGCAAGTATACTCTGCTTTAGGCATGAATACACAGCACTGGGCTGGGAGAATCAGAACCAGCGATTTGATTCAAGTCTCCATTTGCCTAACGAGATAACGTATTTTGAATTGTAATCAAAAGAGCAACCAAAAGATTATTAGTTGTAATAATTAAAGTTTCTGTTCCGCAGCTGGAAATTCCTATAAAAACACGTTGAAATATATCTATTGGTGAGGGTGACTTTTAAATGTGGTGATAAACAATAAACATCCAGCTAAGACAAAAGAATAATTGTAATATTCATGCATTCATGCAGTAACGTAAAGGATGATTCTACAACCTAGGCTCGGAAAAAGTTGTGCTGAATTGTTCTGATAATAAAAAACTGACCAGGAAAGTTGCCCGGGTGTCTAAAATGCTGAAAAGCATAAACAGCGCCCACATGAGCTGATACAACATAGAATCATGAAGTCACAGAGAAAGAGCAAAAAACAGGCCCTTCAGCCCACTGAGACTATGCTGACCATAAACCCCCATACATGTCATGCATCCTACATGACAGGTGACCTCAGTGTTACTGCCTTTTTGATAATGGAAATTCACCCTACTCGTGTTCACAAGGCACCACCCAAAAATTTGAGATATAGAATAACATTTTCTCACAGAATTTGTGTGAAGAAAAAAAGAGCACATTTTTTCCAAATCGCGTTTCTGTACAGAAATTACGGTATGGGAGTCACCGGTAATTCCATGTTTTATTCGCTCCACATTGTTATTAATTCCCCTCAGATTCTACCAATCACATGCACAAACTCCACTCTCACCAGATCATATTTTGGACTTAAGGGGATGCAAGATGGCACAGCAGTTTGTGCTGCTGCTTCACACACCTCCAGGGACCTGGGTTTGATTCCAACTTTGAGTGCTACCTGTGTGGAGTTTGAATGCTCTCTGTGACGATATGGATTTCTTTCCAGTCTTCGGTTATTCCCACATTGGAGGCTAATAACAAAATGAAACAAACCAATGGGCAATACAGAAAAGTAATGGGAGGTGGAATAGGACTAATGGGTGCTGACATGGATCAAATGGGCTGAATAACCTCACTCTGTGGCATATTCTATCTATACATACATACATACATACATACATACATACATACATACATTACATACATACATTACATTACATTACATTACATTACATTACATTACATTACATAACTAAAGCTCTAATCTTGTTATCTTCCGGTTTGCTCGATCATTCTATTTGCTCAAAAACGGTACGCGCTGGCGCTACAATTTTTCGCCAGCTTAATCACCATTCTCCTGAGATGCAATTGCACCGTTTTGTTCCGATCGGTGATCTAATGTAAAAGTTAGCGAGGTTTGAAAAATCTTAAAAACTACGCATGCGCAGATCGATCTCCTCTCCTGCCGTTCAGCGCTGCGTGGATTGGCCTTTTATTGGAAAACACAATTTTCGGAAAGGAGATTGGGTCAGAGACCAGACCCGAAGCAGCCCAGCGTCGGAGACCCAGCCCAGCATCGGAGACCCAGCCCAGCGTCGGAGACCCAGCCCAGCATCGGAGACCCAGCCCAACCCAGTGAGTGGTGGAATATTGTGTTGGGGGAATTGTTGCGTTAGGGGAATGGGTGAGTGGTGGAATATTGCGTTGAGGGATGGGCTGTGTGGGGGGACCAGGCCTCCTGTGTGACTGGGACCAGGCTATCCATGCATTCACAAAGACCTGCACACTGGCAACAGACACTACAGCCTAAAGGGCCTGTCCCACTTGGCCATCATTTGCGCACCATTTACGCGACCTGGTAGCATGTGGGTAGCGCGGGACGGGCGCATGGAGTGGCGTGGAAGAATGTGGAGTTGCGCGCGGTATCGTGCAGCACTCCAGGATTTCGTTCTGTACGAAATCTTACCGTGCCACCGACCTGTCACGTAAATGATGGCCAAGTGGGACACCCTGACGCGGCGCAACGTCTCACCTCCAACAGCGGCTGAAGCAGGCAAGCGTTCACCAAGCTCGGCCTGAGGTTCACGGCCGTTGCGGATCCAGATCCGCCGCCACTCCTACTTCCAGAGCGGGGTCAAGATGATTGGAGATAGACACAAAATGCAGGAGTAACTCAGCGGGACTCAAATGATGTCACGTGCTCCAGACAGCTGTGCGGATGCATGATGATGCACGCGACCGTCGCGCATCAGTCACTACCGGCCTGTCGCGTAAATGACGGCCATGTGTAGCAATGTTACAAAATTTTGAGATTTAAAAAATCAAGTCTGCAATTTATCCCATCAGATAAAGCATAACAATAAGTTTAATTTGACACCTAATTCACTTTCATATCTCAAGTAATAAAAAAGTTATGGCCATTTTCATACTCGGAAATTAGCATCTTGTTCCCTATTGATTTTCTATGGGCATAACAAAAAAGCTGTGATCGTGGACAGTCAAAAGCCCATAACCTTCTTAAAAATTAAGAGAACTGAATGAAATTTTCAGTTATCATAGATTGAAGCATTCTGAAACAAATATAAAATAATCTTACTTGGATGACCTGAAATTAAAGCATATAATTAGTTAGTTACCCAATTGTAGCTAATTTCAAACTTCAATTACTAGATCTAAACATCTATCCATTTCTTAATAAATGATTAACATTTTTAAATAGCCCAAGTGTCCAAATAATATTCACAAATAATTCACAATAAAACATGATTTTTAAATCTCATTTACATCAATTTATAGGCCAAATGGAAGGAATTTAGTGTTCATTTGCTGTAAATTAAAGTCAATTTAAATCGGCTTTCTAGTGGGTTCCTGTGAACGCGCTGGTTTAGAACGTTCACATTGCGCTGGATTTGTGCCCTCAAATGCCCAGAAAAATGCTGCGGGATATAAAGAGCCCAAAATGAACTACTCGCTATAGAAAACTTTATATACAGGGTTATATACAAGCCCCATTTAATGTAAAAATAAGGTACATACCTTTAATTGTTTGCTTTATAAAACCCTGGGGTTGCGAGAGGTTGCGAAGTGAGAGAGTGATTTTTAAACTACTATAAATATTATACAAGGCCATAAAAACTAATAATACCTTTTGCGACGGGGTCTTTCAGCGATTTTCCGTTAATGATTTACTAGGCTGAACATTTTCGATTGGAACAGCCTAGTAAAAATCGCGTTTTAAACCCGCCCCCTCTAAACAGCGCCAAAATCGCGCACACGGGGTAGGGCAGATGCTCAGACACGATTCAGGTAGGTTTTGTAACATACCTACCATGTGGGACAGGCCCTTAACTCACCACAGTGATGTGCCAAGTTAAATAAGTGTTTTATCAAATATGCTTCTATTCCAGTCCACCAAGTGCTCCAGAGGAAGAGCTCTATTTAGAGCAGAATACCGTGCACAGCCCAAACCAAGCATCAGTCCTAATCTACCTACTCCAATGATGACACACTCCATCATTTTATTAGCTCTATGGAGGAAGGGAGAATCATTCAGAGTTAGAGGAGAGAGCACAGACCCATTATGAGAGGAAATTACAACAGATGCAAACTGTTCACTGCGTAACCTGTTTGAGAGGACGTTGACAGCCAAAGATACGGATTTAGATTTCAAAGCACAACATCAGTACTTTCTACATTCATTTCAGATCTTGCTAAATAACTTAGAGGCAAGATAGCAAAACCACCTGACAATGTTGTAGCTTACTGTATGTGGAGAACATGATCACATGGGAGCCACCTGCAGTATAGACTTGTTGAATAATCTCCAAACGTTTGGGAAAGGTACCGACTTGAATGTTGTAACTGAGGTTCTACTCAGCTTTAATCTACAGAATCTCTCTTGTCCCTATCCACCATATTGGGATGTCAAATGCACCAGCAACCACATTGCTTGTCGATGATTTACTTCATTGTTCCTCTTTAACTGTATGGTTAGAATGCCCAACAAGAATGCCCTTACAAGAATGAGCCCAAATCATGTTGTCTTTCACACCCAGAACACCTTCCTATTACACTTTGACCAGCAATGTTTCTCATGGAACATAGGCTCAATGTATTACTAGTTGCAGGATATTAGACATTTTAGATCAAATCTTCAGTGTATCCGTGCTGTTACTGTCTTGGTGTATTTTAACACGTGAATGAGGCTAAATTGCCACATTGCTAATTGTATTTGAGTGTAACCTAATAATGTAGCATATTTATGTGATGGGGTTCAGTTCAATTACTTCAGTTACTGCATGTATATTTAAAGTGAAGTCACTGTCATCATTATAGGAAATGCAATCAATCTGATCAGAGCAAATGAGATAATGGCAAAGTAAATAATTATATCGGTGATGTTGACTGGAAGATAAATATTGCCATTCTCTGCTTCAGTGATGCCTGGAGATCTCTTTAAGTCTCATTTGAAAGACAGCTTCACCAAGAGTTGGCATAGCAATACAGTTTCTGCTCTAAGTTATGTGCTCATATTTCTGGAACAGGAACTGAACATGTGACTTTCTGATTTAGACTAAGTTACAAGTTAAAGAGCCTGCAGACGCAAAAATCTAGGATAAAAACTGGATACTGGAAGTACTCACCAGTCAACCAACTTCCGTGGTAGGCCTGACCTGCTGAGATCTACCAGCACTCTACTTTTAGTATTTAGACAATAGACAATAGGTGCAGGAGTAGGCCATTTGGCCCTTTGAACCAACACCGCCATTCAATGTGATCATGGCTGATCATCCCCAATCAGTACCCCGTTCCTGCCTTCTCCCCATATCCCCTGACTCTGCTTTCTTTAAGAGCCCTATCTAGCTCTCTCTTGAAAGTATCCAGAGAAACGGCCTCCACCGCCCTCTGAGGCAGAGAATTCCACAGACTCACAACTCCCTGTGTGAAAAAGTAAATGGCTTATCCCTTATTCTTAAACTGTGGCCCCCGGTTCTCGACTCCCCCAACATTGGGAACATATTTCCTGCCTCTAGCGTGTCCAAACACTTAATAATCTTACATGTTTCAATAAAATATTTTTAGCTACTACTACTGTGTCTGAGATAAAAAATAAGGATAGTTGACCCAGTAAATAAGGATAGTTGATCCAGTAAAAGGATCAAACCTTTCACTCTCTTACAGATTTTGTCATTTTCAATGCTATGCAAATTTACAACATTTCTTATTTCGATTTTTTTCTTACTTTCTTAAGGCATACAGAGACCATTCAGCTTATTAATACTATGGCACCTCTTGAAGCATTAACATCAATCCTATTACCCCCCCTACGCCCCACCACTCTACACTAAGAGTAATTTACAGAGCTCAATTAAACTGCAAGTACACTATTGTAATGTGGGTGGAGATTTGTGCAGCAGCATGGTCACAGGTTGAACTTGCAAACTGCTCACAGTCAGCACTGGAGGTCATGATTTAGCAAGGGTTGCCAGAGCTGTGAGCCACCAGGATAAGCAGTTGTGTACCATGCAGGCTGATCCTGCCCAACCTCCCAACCACCCCTGCCCCACCTGCTATCATGTCCTCATTTAAACTTAACCCAATTCCAAATTCAGTCCAAGAAAAATAATTATACATTTTGAAAAGCAGTACCGTGTAAACCCCTGACTTGGCATTAGATGCTATCATTGTTGACAGTGGCTACTCGTTCCCCTTACCCTTTAGACTGGTGACACAACAACCACATCATCTAAAAACAGATGTCACAATGCAAATGTTAAAGGCAAGAATCAGCACAAAACAAAACACTGATACCTTAGGTTGGAAGAACCACTAAAAATTAACCAAAAATACGTTTGATTTCCTCCCTTTCCCTGTGTCCCACCAGGATGCAAACCCTCACAATTTTTGTCTACTTTCCATCTCTGGCCTTTGTCCACACATCAGTCCAACAAAACCCTCCTTACCTGTATCCACATTACTTGCCTGGCTCTGTCCCGTCCCCCTCACTTTCCCTGCTTTTACCCCCCTACTTCAATGAAGAATGACCCCAACCTGAAACTCCATCTATCCATGTCCCCCAGAGATAATGCCTTACCCGTTGAGTTACACCAACACTTTGTGTCTTATTTCCCTCTAAAAGTTAAACTCACTATCAGTGGAATGTAATCTTTTGCTCATTTTCTGTCTAGCAGAATAGGAATGCTGTGGAAAGTTAATTGGTTGTAATATAGAGTTAGCCCAATGGAAAATTATTTTTCATTTTTTAGTGCATCATGCTCCTATGGAGTTGACTATTGTGTGTAGAAATATTTCTACTGGTGTGAAATTCATCTTTGGTTGCTAATATGCCAGAATATTGACTGCTCATAGCACTGAAATCTGCACATTCAATTATATTGTTATTAATGGACCCAACATTGCAGAGATGAGAGTCCTAGGTCTCCTCCATTGTCAGAGTGAGTCCAAACGCAAATTCGAGGAACAGCATCTCATATTTCGCTTGGGCAGCTTACAGCCCAGTGGTATGAATATTGATTTCTCTCACTTTAAGTTGCCCTGGCATACCCTCTCTCTCTATCCCTCCCCCACCCAAGTCACATTAGCTTCTCGTTTTCACCCATCAAACAGCTAACAATGGCCTGTTTCCTTTATCATCATTACATTTTTGCATACCTTTTATTCATTGTTCTTTATCTCTCTAAATCATCGTCCATCTCTCTCATTTCCCTTATCCCTAAACAGCCTGAATAAGGGTCTCGACCCAAAATGTCACCCATTCCTTCTCTCGAGAGATTCTGCTTGTCCCGTTAAGTTACTCCAGCTCTTTGTGCCTATTGCAGATGAGAGATGGCTATTACGTTCCAATGTGGTTAGAGCTGGCAATTTAATGCAAACTACTCGCCTATCATTCCATTGCAGTGAACGAATGGTTTCCTCTTTGTTTCCCGGTGTTTTTTTTCTGTCTGCTTCATGACTGTTCAATTCTGTGGAGATCAAATCTCAGAGGGGAATGTATAGAAGAAAAACAAAAGTGTAAAGAATATTGTGCGCAGGCAGAAGATTAAACTTTATCTAGGTAGCTTATATGGGAACTAGCAACAACATGGAATTGCTTTCCCTGCAATGGTTTATGACTGTAGCAACAGGAATGTTCAGGCATCAAATCATTGTCCATGCATGCTATTACTGTGTTTAAATAAAATCTTATTATAAACAGATCATATGCTATGCCTTATTGTGTAGGAAGGAACTACAGATGCTGGTTTACACCCAAGATAGACACAAAATGCTGGAGTAACTCAGCGGGTCAGGCAGTACCTCTGGAATAGGTGATGTTTTGGGTTGGAACCCTTCATCAGACTGAAAGATAGAGAAGGCATGAACAAAACACGGCGGCAACAAATGACCTCAGGAACGGTGGATGCGATCTCGCTGGCCCTCCACTCCGCTCTGGACCACTTGGACAACAAAAACTCATATGTCAGGCTGTTATTCATCGATTACAGCTCGGCATTTAACACAATCATCCCCTCCAAGCTGGTTACCAAACTCGCAGAACTGGGTCTCTGCGCATCCCACTGTAATTGGATCCTCGACTTCCTCATTCACAGACCACAGTCTGTTCGTATTGGTGGAAATGTGTCAGCCTTGATAACAATCAGCATGAGAGTACCGCAAGGCTGCGTGCTCAGCCCCCTGCTGTACTCACTCTATACTCATGACTGCGTTGCCGGTTACAGTGCGAACTCCATCATCAAGTTCGCTGATGACACCACTGTTGTGGGATGTATCACTGATGGGGATGAGTCAGAGTATAGAAGAGAGATCGAGCAACTGTTGATATGGTGCCAGCGCAATAACCTGGCCCTCAACACCAGCAAAACCAAGGAACTGATTGTGGACTTTGGAAGGAGTAGGATCGGGACCCACGGCCCCGTTTATATCAACGGTTCAATGGTTGAAAGGATCAAGAGCATCAAATTCCTGGGCGTGCACATCTCTGAAGATCTTTCCTGGTCCGAGAACACTAATGCAATCATCAAGAAAGCTCATCAGCGCCTCTACTTCCTGAGAAGATTACGGAGAGTCGGTTTGTCAAGGAGGATTCTCTCTAACTTCTACAGGTGTACAGTAGAAAGCATGCTGATCGGTTGCATCGTGGCTTGGAATGGCAACTTGAGATCCCTGGAGAGGAAAAGACTACAAAAAGTAGTAAACATTGCCCAGTCCATCATCGGCTCTGACCTTCCTTCCATTGAGGGGATTTATCACAGTCGCTGCCTCAAAAAGGCTGGCAGCATCATCAAAGACCCACACCATCCTGGCCACACACTCATCTCCCTGCTACCTTCAGGTAGAAGGTACAGGAGCCTGAAGACTTCAACAACGAAGTTCAGGAATAGCTACTTCCCCACAGACATCAGGCTATTAAACCTGGCTCGGACAAAACTGATTATTAATAACCAATTATCTGTTATTTGCACTTTATAATTTTATTTATTCATGTGTGTATATATTTATATTATAATATATGGACACATTGATCTGTTTTGTAGTAAATGCCTACTATGTTCTGTGTGCTGAAATAAAGCAAGAATTTCATTGTCCTATTCAGGGACACATGACAATACTCACTTGAACTTGAGCTTGATTTGAACTTGAACGACTTGAAAACTGATTTCATAATGGCCCACGTTGGCTGACAGGGATGGATGAGAATGGTGGAACTCGTAGGATGATTAGCTTAAGGAGGGAGAGGCGGGGGGGGGGGGGGGGGGGGGGGGGGGGTTATATGGGTGGGTGGAAGGAAATGCAGGAGTTACTTGAAATTAAATAAATCAACGTTCATCCGTTGAGTTGTAAACTGCCCCAAACAAAATATGAGGTGCTGTTCCTCTTATTTATGTGTGGCCACATTAGTAATAGAGAAGGCACAGGCCAGAAAGGTCAGTATGAGAATCTGAAGGAGAGTTAAAATGTTTGGTAACTAGGAGATTGCGTAGGCCAAGGCGGATTGAGCAGTAGTGTTCATTGAAACAATTGCCAAGTCTACGTTTGGTCTATATATAGGAGCCTACAACGGGAGCATCCGATACAGTAGATGAGGTTGGTGGAGGTGCAAGTAAACCTCTGCCTAACCTGAAAGGACTGTTGGGGTCCTTGGATGAAGTTGAGGGAGGTGTTGCATCTCCTGCGGTTACAGGAGAATATATCTGGGGAAGGGGTGGTGTGGTTGTGAAGGGATGAGTGAACCAGGGAGTTGCGGAGGGCACAGTCTCTCCGGAAGGTAGAAAGGGGTGGGGATTGGAAGATGTGACTAGTGGTGGGATCCCGTTGGAGGCGACAAAAAGTTGGAGGATGATGTATTATATGCAATGGCTGATGGAGTGAAAGTTGAGGACTAGGGGGACTCTGCCCCTGTTACAACTGGGTGGAGCAAGGGTGGAAGTCCCGGATACAGAGGAGACACGTGGGAGGGCACCATCTATGACAGAAGGGGGGAACCATTCTCGAAAGAATGAGGTTATCTCGGAGTATGGAATGCTTCACCTTGGGAGTAGATGCTGCAGAGATGGAGGAATTGGGAGTTGGGAATGGAGTCTTTGTAAGAGGCAGGGTGGGAAGAAATGTCATCCAAATAACTCTGAGAGTCAGTGGGTTTGTAATAATCTATTTCCTGTGGTGGAGACGGTGAGATCAAGAAAGGGGATTGAGGTGTTCAAAATAGTGTTCTGCCTTATTTCCAGACTTGCCCTTAAATTTAACATTGGTTTTATTATCCATGACTGTATTCCTCATCCAGGTATCCAACAATCTACCCTTGCAAATTTTGTAAAAGATTTTCATAAGGAGAAGACAGATTGTGTTGACTAATATTTAAATAATATTTCCTGCAGAAATTGATTGTCAATGCCTTGCAAATAGATAAATGATAAGCGATTGCCTAGAAATATATCTTTAGTTGATGGAACTAAATGCTACATATTAACACCATAACTTATTCAATGGAACTAAGTTTTTGATACAGAGTGCAATACACCAAAGTTAATGAAAATAAATGTGTGATAGGAAGGATTTAACTGAAGGAAAGGCCAGCCCTGCATTGAAAATGAAGACTAAGCCAGTGGAGCACTAGCCAGCTACTTGTGTCACATAATGGTAATCACTCAGTTCTTTACAAATGGAATTTAATGCCTTTACATAAAATGGATTCTCGGGTAATTTATGGCCATCATTATATTAAGAATGAACTCTTAATATAATACAATCTGACATTGACTGTATTATCACATGTTATTTTATCAAAAGATCTCTTTGAAACACAATGGTTCCGGTGCTGCAGAGACTATGGTAGCATCAGCTGTGGAAAGGAGAGATGTCTTATAACATTGCTAGGCCACTAGTGTCAGCAAAACATTGTGTGGAACTTTCTCTGTGATTTGATGAGGAGGGTAGTTACTTTTTGGTTGAATTACCTTATTCTGTTTCACACTTCATGTGATCCTTTATAGTTCCCCAATAATGGGAGCTATTGGTAATTATCTGTTCTGAATGAGCTATTATTGTCTTTTCTTAAATAGTTTTATTTCCTGAAATAGGATTACTTGCCTTGTAGTTGTAACATGGCAGCTTTATTACAAATCAATCATCTATATTACTAAAACTCTGTTCTTGACCGGTTTTGGCTTTCTGTGCTGCGGTTTCCGAGACTACGTCGCCACCTACGGCCGTCATTTTTGGCCACCTCACTCAGAGTCCCCCTCCGCCGCATGTGTGCCGAGGATTTTTGCCGTCGATGAAAATTGACAGAGATATGAATGTTTTTACAACATTCCCCATTCTCTCTGCTGCCCCTGCTGGAGGGAGGGGGAGGGACTGTAAAACCAGGAAGTGGTGTGCCTCAATCAGTCTCTGCAAGTGGTGTGCCTCAATCAGTCTCTGCAAGTGGTGTGCCTCAATCAGTCTCTGCAAGTGGTGTGCCTCAATCAGAGTTTTGAATGACACTGACAAATGTCTACAGCACTGTGAGTACCCTTAATTTGGTTTGAAAATGAAAATATGGTTAGAAGTAAAAAAGCTAATAGTTGTTTGGGTTTGGGTTGAAGTAAAAAGGCACTATCTGCCCCCCCCCCCCCCCCCCCCCCCTCTCCTCTCCCCCGCCCTCCCTCTCTCCTCTCCCCCCCCCCCCTCCTCACCCCCCTTCCCTCTCCCACTCCCCCCTCCCTCTCCTCTCCCCTCCCTCTCACCCCTCCTCCCCCCCCCCCTCCTCTCTCTCTCTCCCCCCCTCCTCCTCCCCCCCCTCCCCCTCTCCTCTCCTCTCCTCCTCCCCCTCTCCTCTCCCTCTCCCCCTCCCTCTCCTCTCCCCCCCTCCCCCTCTCCCCCTCCCCCCCCTCCCTCTCCCCCTCCCCCCCTCTCCTCTCCCCCCCCCTCTCCTCTTCCCCCTCTCCTCTTCCCCCTCTCCTCTTCCCCCCTCTCTCCTCTCTCCTCTCCGCCCCTCTCCTCTCCGCCCCTCTCCTCTTCCACCCCCCTCTCCTCTTGCCCCCCCCCTCCTCTTCCCCCCCTCTCCACTCCCCCCTCCGATCTCTCTCCCCTCTCCTCCCCTCCATTAGCGTGTGTGGGGTGGGGGGGGGGGGCGAGGAGATAGTTAGTGTGTGATGCTGCATGCCGCCTCCCCCCCCCCCTCCCCCCACAACCGCACGGTGGGGGAACAGACCCAACGGGTCTGCACTTGGTCTAGTGATTCATAGAAATCTCCACACAATTGATTCTTGTTGGTAAAGGCACATTGGTTCTTAACACCCACATTATGTGATGATCCATGAGTCTCACATACCCAGGTTGTTTTGAAATGAACATAGTCTGTTCATACTATAATAATTTCAACATAAATTCCATGCTGTTGAAAGTCCAATGATTTTACTTGATGTTAAAGTGCATGCTTTTGCAAATACTATCGTCAGCCAAAATCAATAAGGTTTTACTGAGATCGGTTTTTCTATCTCTTTACACAGTAACGTTTCAGAAATATAAGCTAGTTGAATATGGTCTCTTGTTTACTATTTCATCCATATATTCATGAATATTGTTATTTTTTACTTTTGGGTTGCTATTATTTCCATAGGGTTTATTCAATGATTATATTAAATCAATGTATAAAATCAAGCAAACCTACAAGATACAAGATACATTTATTTGTCGCATGTGCCAGTTGACACAGTGAAATGTGATCACCATACAGCCATACAATAAAATAAAGAACACACCACATGATAGAGTTCAACAAAAAACATCCCCCCACAGCAGAATCAAAAGTTTCCCACTGTGAGGAAAGGCACCAAAGTCAGTCATCTTCCTCTAATGTTCACCCGTGGTTGGGGCCTCCAGAGCCCTCCGCAGTCGCCGCTACGGGTAGCCCGCCGCTCATGCCCACCCGCCGGGATGCCGGAACTCCGACGTCGGAACAGGAGGCCAACGCCAGAGGCCCGGACCTCCGAATCGGCCGCCCCCCACCAGAGTTTGTGGCTCCCGATGTTCCCAGGACATGCCGGGCGGATACTCACGCTGGTGGCCCTTGACAAAGCTCAGGCCCTCCCGAAAGCTCAGGCCCTTGACTCCTGGCAACATCCTCGTAAATCGTCTCTGCACCCTTTGCAGCTTGACAACATCTTTCCTACAACACCAGTTGATCGGAATGTGGGGTCAATATAAAACAGCATCAGGTGCCTTTCCCACTTAGGTGATTTTTTGCGATGACTACAGGCGACTAGGCTGTTTTCACATGGTTGCAGGATAACGCCTGTACGGTCCTGTGTAGTCGACTCAAGACATCTAGAGAGTTGTAATGTTTTTCTGGTCGCTGCTGGATTTTGAATTGTTGAATTTAACTTGTCGCATGTAGACGTAGGTTGACTTTGGTTGTCGAAAGTTGTTGCCTGTGTGGTCGTAGGTTGTCGTAGGTGTGGTCGTAGGTGGACGTCCTAAGTCGCGACAATTGGGTCGCCGGTTGTCGGTAGCTTGCCATAACATGACATCGACTAGGTGGTAGGTTGTCGTAGACATTGTCGTAGAGGGAGTTCAGTCACCGTGTTTATTGGTGACCTGCTACAATTGTGACAGTCGCCGGCAGTCGCCAAAAAAATCGCCTAAGTGGGACAAGCCCTTTAGTGTAGGATTAGTGTTAACGAATGTCTAAGAGTCAGCAAAGACCTGGCAAGCTAAACTTCCTGCTCCTAAGTTATATAACTTTAATACTCTTATGTTTATGTTTCTATTTTGCCTTTCTCCACCAGTCAATATTAGTATAGTTGAGTCATAGATAACAAAAACACATCCTTTGGCCCATCATGTATGTATGACTGCAGGCAACGAAATTTATTTTATCCTGGTGACAACGTGCAAACACCATGACGACAGCACCCAGGGTCAAGATTGAAAATGGGTATTTTGACATTGTAAGGCAGCAACTCTACTAGATGCACCATGGTACTGCCCTTACTTTATTTGGCAACCTACAAGCATTTGTTTCTGGATCTCATAAAGCTTTTGTCAATGTGAGTTATTTTGATTTATTGCATAAAAAGTGTAGGAGAAATACTAGACTACAATTAAATAAGAAATATTATATTTATATTATACCTTTGCTGATGCAAATCAGTGGTTTAATATTTTTTATAAAAAGCAATGACTTTTAGAATTAGAATTAGAATTAGAATTTCCTTTATTGTCATTCAGACCTTACGGTCTGAACAAAATTTTGTGCCTGCAGTCATACATACAATAATACAATAATAAACAACAATAAACACAAATTAACATCCACCACAGTGAGTCCTCCAAGCGCCTCCTCACTGTGGTGGAGGCAAAATCTTAGGGTTGCAGTCTCTTCCCTCCTCTTCTCCCTCTGCGCTGAGGCGATACCCCACCGGGCGATCGTACAAACAGTCCCGCGGCTCACCGAACCCCGCAAACGGGCCGGCTCAAACACCGCGGCCCGGGATGGTCGAAGCTGCCGCCCTCCAGTCTAGCGGACGCAGCCGCTGGCCCGAGGCTGAACCCCGGACTCAGGTCACCGCCGCCAGAACGCCGTCCCAGCCACCGGAGCACCGTTCCAGCCCCGAGCCGGATCGCCCTCACATGAGTGCCGTTCCTCCCTCGAGCTGGGCAGCTCCGACGGGAGCGCCATTCCACCCTCGGGCTGGGCCGCCCCGACGGGAGCGCCACAGCCCCTCACGGGACAGTCTCAGCCCCGCGCCAGGCCGCCGCCCTCACAGGAGCGTCACAGCCAGTCACGGGAGCGCCGTTCCAGCCCCGAGCTGGACCGCTCTCACGGGAGCGAGCCCAGGGCGAGTCCTGACTGGCTCTGCCTCCGGAGTCTCGAGGTCGCCAGCTCCGCCATTAGGCCTCAGCGCAGACGAAGGCAGAGAAGGGGGATACGACAAAAAAGTCGGTTTCCCCCGAAGGGAGAGACAGCAAGCCCCGTTTCAACCTCCCCCCCCCCTGTGACACTTTTAGAAATCTCCATCCTAGGCATGGTTCTAAAAACTTATCAAGGTCATAACATTGCCATCAGGAAAAGCAAAGCCAGAGTGCAAAGTCTCCACACTGAAGACAGTTGTGCTTATTTATTCCATTGAGACACGCAGCAAAAGACTACTTGTTTTGTGTTATCTCTGGTCTTAAGAAAATAATTGAAGCAGGACATGTAATTATTTTTGAATGTCGTAAGGTAAAGTTTTTTTTTTATCCTAAGGCACATCAACTCAAAAACTAAATTATGATTGGTGTAAAAGAGAAGGATGATGAAGAGCATGGCTGAGTGCAAGGTTCACAGTCAACCTGCTCTTATTGCAGGAAATAGGAGACAAACTCCGTGCAGTAAAATGTACAATGGGAGTTAAAGACCCATTAGGGATATTGATGCCAACATGATTGCTGGTTTAGAAAGATGTGAAACATTACTGAACTTGTGCCCTATATAGTCATTGAATTCAGGCAATGAAATCGACACATCGCCTTCAACAAGAAATTTCAGTTAAGTGACAGAGATCTTCAATAGTGGGAAATACACCAAAAGCTATTTTTTGAAACAGCTGATTTTTCTGAATGCAAGGAACAATCGCAGCAGAGTTCAATATTACTTTGGGTCTGGATCTGACTGAAGAAGATGAACAGTAGCAAGAATATAAATAAAGTACCAATGCTGTTAAATGTTACCCCTCTTGTATTCAACATGTGCTGGTATAAAAGAGATGAAATGCATATTACATTTTGTGTTTGATATTTAGTTCCATGAAAGATAACATGACAGAGTGGTGTAGTATAAATGACATCTGATGTGATACCTTCTATTTTGCGGTACTGTCCAGTATTAGACTTTTCCAGAGCTTTGGGACTTGTTGTACTCTCTTACCCACTGTTGTACTCTCTTAGGCATAGCTCCTGGGGATTAACATCAGACCAATGTCTTAAGAGTCTGTGGTTTGACAGCCGTATCTGAGCTGTGCAATTGCCTAAAGGAATACTGCCAGGTAACATGTACTCTAGTTAATGCTTTTGTCCACATTGTATGTGGGATTTGGGCACTACTAGCTAAGCTGTATTTATTGCTCATTGCTAATTATCTTTAAAAAATGGTGGTGAGCCACCTTCTTGAAGATCTGCAGTCCTTTTGCTAAGATTCTTCCACTTATCCTTCTTTCGTGTGGCGTGCACAGCTTAAAGTTGTTGGACGATTTGTTCTATTTGATCATCCGTTTGTGCACCTCGAGTTAATTGCAGTAGTCGAAAGAGGGCGGACATTGTGAAGGTTGCAATCTTCCACCCCATCCTTCCACTGTGCTGCAGGCAAGGATTTCCAGGATTTAGACCCAGTGATGTTGAAAGAATTGTGATATATTTCCAAGTCAGAATAGTGTGTGATTTGCAGGGGAATCTGTTGCTGGTGATGTTTCCATTTAGTAGATTGCACAGGTTTCAGGGATATTGTTTGAGTAGGCTTGATATGTAACAATTGTATATTTTGTCGATGGTGCACAGTGCATAACTGGTGGAGGGAACTAAAGTTTCAGTTTGCATAGAGGATACCAATCAAACAATCACACATTGCTTTATCCTGAATGGTGTTGTTTCATGAGCAATATGGAGCTATACTTATCCAGGCAAGTGGCAAGTATTTAATCATGCTTCTAACATGCCTTGTAGATGATGGGGTATCAATCACCATAGGACAACCAGTCACTGACCTGCTCTTTTTGCCACAGTATTTAGCTTCAAGGATCAACAGTGGCTTTCCAAGGATGTTGATGGTGGGTAATGCCATTGAATGTCAAGGGTAAATGGCAAGACTCACTCTCATTGGAGATGATCAGTCGCAGTCACACGTGATGCACAAATGTTACTTGACATCTAAACACAAATGCCTGTTTTTTTCTTGGACTTATTGCATGCATTTTCTGAGAAGTCACAACAAGAATTGAGCAGTTTGGAATTCATGTGCACATGCGTATTTCTGAAGCTATGGTGGAAGAAAGGTCATTAATGGAGCAGCTAAAGATGGTTGGGCTTGAATACTGCTAGGACTCCCAGCAGTAGCTTTTCGCAGGCTGGCCAAATTGACATCCAACAATAACAATAATTTTCCTTTGTTTAAGATGTGGTTCCATCCATTTGAGTGCATTCGTTTGATGCCCAACAAATTCAGTTTTACCAGGGTGCTTTGATACCATGTTTGGTCAAATGCTGCCCTAATATCAGGGCAGTCACTTATCTCACAACTGAAAGTCTATGCTTTGGACCACATCTGGATCAAGTCTGAGATGAGGTTTGAAGCAGAATGAACCTGCTGAAACTCAAGGTAGGCAAAGGTAGAAAATTACTGGTGAATTAGTGCTGTCCAAAAGTATTGTCACCAAAACCTTCAATTTCTTTGCTGGAAAAAGGGAGAAGGATGGTTGGGGAGTAATTGAGATTAGATTTGTTCTGCTTTTTGTGAATAGGATAAACCTATAAATGTCCTACTGTACATTCATATGCCTGTGGTATAGAACAATATCTCCATTGAAGTATGGAAGCAATGCACAATATTATATTCAGGTATTACTTGCAATCATCATTAAAAATTATGTAATATGTATGCCATTATTGCCCAATTGGACAGTGGTTGTAATTGTTTAGATGCAGTACACTGTTGATTTTCCATGAGCATAATTGTAACTGATTGCACCAGATTCTCATTGCTCTCCTTCTCTCCTCTTCTCCCCACTTCTCTCCCCACTTCTCTCCCCCCTCTCTCTCCCCTCTCTCTCCCTTCTCCTTCCCTCTCTCTCCCCTTCTCTCCCCTTCTCTCCCCTTCTCTCCCCTTCTCCCCCCCCCCCCCCCCCCCCCCCCCGTGCTCTCTAAAGGATTTACCGTGCTCTGTGGCAGCCGTAGCTTCATCTGTCGTGCAGACAGCGCTCCTCCGCTCTCCATGGCCCACACCTTCGTGATGTGTTTGTATGTGCGTGTGTGCAGTCTGTAGATGCAGCTCGCGCTTCGGTCGATCCAACTCGAGGCTTTGCAGGCGAGTGACCAAAACCTCCTGTGACCTTGTGGCAACCTTGCAGCGACCATGGTTGCGGGGAAGGTCGCCAGAGGTTGCTGTTTAGGTCGCCCAAATGGGACAGGGGCAGAACAGTTTTATTCTTGTTTCTCAGTCTCATAATGGCTTCTTTGACTTTCATTGGCACAACTTTGAGCCTCATGTTGATACACAGCAATAAAGGTTTCCAAAGGTGATCGAAAGACTGGAGGAAAGACTGAGAGTTCTCTTGCATGAAGGAGGCAATTAAACACACCTGAGCAATTACAAACACCTGTAAAGCTATGTGTCCCAAAAATTAAGGTGCCCTGAAATGGGGGGGGCTAGGTATATATAAACACAGCTGTGATTTCTACATGGTGAAACCAACATGTATAAAAGTGGCTTTTTTATAAAATCTGACAATGTGCACTTTAACCACATGCAATTTTTTTCCATTACAAATCTCAAATTGTGGAGTGCAGAGGCAGATAAATAAATGATGGGTCTTTGTCTAAAACATTACGAAGGGCACTGTATATGTACTGAACAGGTGGGATACTAAAATATTAGCAATCTGACCCAACCCACAACCAATAAACAACACTGATATTTACAGACAATTCAAAAGGCAAGGCTGAGAAAGTTATGGTCGTAATGCAGGCAAAAGGGATTATTGTAGAGAGATATTAAGGCCAGTGTGGACACAATGGGCTGAAGGTCCTGTTTCTGTGTTTTATGACTCCTTGACTTTATAACTTTAGGTTACGCAGCCCTTCCGAAAGATACCTCTAACACCTATTCTACCTATACCTTCTTAAGTACATAGGATTTGGGGTGGTGAAGGTAGAGAGAAGTAGAGGCTGCTTTAATTAGCATAGTGCCTGGCTCTTATTCCCCAATAATAATATAATACCAATCACACAAAGTGAGTTTTACATCAGGGAAAAGTTACATCGCCACCACTATTATTCTGACTGCTGCATTTCTTGGCTGTGATCTCCCATAATCTTGGGGGTATTCTGGCTGGAATCTTCAGTCATGATCCTTAGAATTCTATTTTGTATCTGTCTGCAGCTTGTTTTTTTTTAATGAGAGGACTGCAGGTTTTATTAGGCAATGTTCAGCTGGCTTCTTTGGCCTCGCAAGAAGATTTTTCTTTCCACTTTACTTTGTCAAAGACTGAGATAAAGTCTAAGAAGCAGGAAATCAATAAAATTAAGACTGGGAAAATGTACATTTAAACTGCTGAAATCATGAACAAAGTTCTCCAAATATTCCAACATCAGCTTTTATCTTGCAGCTATAGCAGTGCCACTTGTATCTTCAGATTAACCCTCCTTGATTTCAATGTGAGATTTCCTTTCAAAGGTTAAGAGGCTAACGAAAGCCATGGACATTTTAATATATATTGATCAACAAAGTGGTTAATACATAAAATACATCATATGATGAGCAGCAGAGAATAGAGAACAATCATTGGTGATTAAAATTTTATGGTTAACTGAATAAATGATCATCACCCCTCCTTCACTTTAAAATCCTACTTTCTAGCCCTTTCTGAGCTATATTTTCCACATCAATTATGCCTTTCGCAGCAAATGACCCCCACAATGCGGTGAAGGGATTTGAGTGAATTATATTGGGAAATGGCGGGGCCAAAACAGCCGCTGGCATGTAAAACTGAAGGCTGCGTCTGATTGTTATTGGAGAAGGAATGAAGGGATGAAGAGGAGACATTGAATAAATGCAGCTACTTGCCTATTGATTAATTATCACTGTTCACTAACAAATTGTCCAGGCTTCCTCTCTAAGCGAACCTGCACATTATACTCCAAAGGGACAGAAATATGGGTCTGAATTTAAGTAGGAGCAAGGAGGCGAGAGAGAAATGATTGGAAAATTCACACTTAGGTCTTCACTGCATGTGCAGCAAACTGTATTAATTTAGCTGATTTGCTATCGGAAAGAGATGTTAAATTAAATTGAAAAAGTTGTTTGAAAGGTAAATTTGCAATTAGACCCCCTCTTATTGACAGGTAATTACGTCAAAACTATATTATTTCAAGGTTCCAGTCACATTAATGTGATGGAGTGTCTTTGGCTGTCGAGAGAACAAGTAGACTCGTCCTTGTAAGGTCGTAGATAACTGAGATTTCACTGAGCGAGCAAGGCACTGCAGGAGCAGAGCAAAAGTCCCCTAACACAGTCAATGCTAATGTATTGTTTGCAAGTAGCAACCTCACACCAGGGAGGGTTCATAGGCCATTTGAGGAAAACCACACATCCTCTAATATAGCTGTCACATCAATGGACAACCTGACTCTTGGCTTCGCTGGCTGAGCATATTTTGAATTTTGCCACATGACAATCAGCTGATTGTTTTTCCCCATTTCGCTAGCAATAATTGGCAAGCTTTAAAACTGCAGTGGAAATTCAAAAACACATTAACTGAATGGAACCAACAATGGAAAATGTATTTATAGAGAGAATAAATAAACTTATTTTAACTCTCTCCCCCCCAGCCAGAATATTATGGGGGAGACACCTCCAATATCAATGTCAGGTGCCCACGCTAGACCTGTTCTTTAGAGCTGCCAGGCTTAATCAATCACCAATGGCTCCATTACCAGATAAAGCCTCACAGGAACCAGGTTTCTTGGCCAGCAGTCATTCTGTAGACACGTTAAAATTTAATCTTATCAGCTTTTCGTTCAGACCAGGAAGGGCACTCGTGCTCCTTTTGACTTCCCATGGAAACAATTGAGCTATCTCCTTATTCCCAATGTTGGGGTGTCCAGAACCAGGGGCCACAGTTTAAGAATAAGGGGTAAACCATTTAGAACGGAGACGAGGAAACACTTTTTCTCACAAATTGTTGTGAGTGTGTGGAATTCTCTGCCTCAGAGGCAGCGGAGGCAGGTTCTCTGGATGCTTTCAAGAAAGAGCTGGATAGGGTTCTTAAAGATAGCGGAGTCAGGGGATATAGGGAGAAGGCAGGAACAGGATATTAATTGGGGATGATCAGCCATGATCACATTGAATGGCAGGTGCTGGTTCGAAGGGCCGAATGGCCTACTTCTGCACCTATTGTCTATTGTCTATTCCACCTATTTTAGGCAGACCAGTGCGAGGCACCCCACCTTCTCAATACTCCACCACATCATGAGTCACACTCAGAGGGTGTCCAACATAGCAGGATGACCAGGTCATCAATCTAACTGTGTAGGAAGGAGCTGCAGATGCTGGTTTACAATGAAGATAGACACAAAATACTGAAGTAACACAGCGGAACAGGCAGCATCTCTGGAGAAAAGGAATAGGTGACGTTTCGGGTTGAGATCCTTCTTCAGACTGAGAGTAATGTGAGAGGAAAATAGAGGTATGAAAAGGTACAGAACATGAAGTAGGGTCTCGATGTGAAACGTCACCTATTCCTTTTCTCCAGAGATGCTGCTTGACCCATTGAGTTACTCCAGCATTTAGTGTCTATCATCGATTTGACAGTTTGCCACCTGGTAAATGGCACAATTTTGTTGCATGAGACATTGCCATTGAGATTAGCAGCACCTACACATGTAAGGCCTTGGCTGACTCTTCAACTGATTAATCATCCCCTGCCCGGGTGGTGAATCTGTGGAATTCATTGCCACAGACGGCTGTGGAGACCAAGACATTTGGGTATTTTTAAGGTGTTGATTAAGAATTACGTCAATGGGGAGAAGGCAGGAGAATTGGGTTGAGAAGGTAAAATGGATCAGTTATAATTGAAAATGTAGTGGACACGATGGGCTGAATGGCCTGATTCTGTTCCTATGTCATATGATCTTATAGTCATGGCCATCTCCGTGTCCTGCCTCTTTCTTATTAGTGTCAAAACCAGCGTTCCACAATGACAGCTTTCAAACAAAACTGAAAGCAAGAGATGTGATAGTTTATAGATCATTAAAGAGAAGGGGGGGGGGGGGGAGGGGGGGGAGCTGGGGGTAGTCAAGGGGGACACAATGGAGAAGGGATTTTCTTTTATGGTTGCGGATGAGTGCAATAAATGATGAAAAGGGTGATGATCCAAGGCAAAATATTCTGCTTTCCTTCAGATTTCTAGCTTTTCTTAATACTGCAGTGGGTAAATTATCAGGTCTTATTCTCAATGAAATATTATGTGTACAATGGTTTTGGATGTGTGTCACAATGGTCTCCATTTCATATGGGTATAATTAACAATCAGAAATAGGCAATTGTGGCTACTGAAATAGTATCTTGAAACAAATCACACAGGAAGAGATACAACGTCAGTGCTGACCTTAAAACTAACACAGCAATGTAACACTAAAGTGCTAAAATTGTATTTCATTGAGCAACATAAATTAGAATTATGCAGCACTGAACACAATACATAAATCAAATTTAAATGGACACATGCACAATTCCTTCAACAGCTTGTATCCAATCTCTCTCAGTAAAGTGCTGAACAGAGACTTGTAAAGCTCCCACCAGATGCATAAGGCAAATTGAAAGATGCTTGTATCCCGATGTGCAGTACCTGAAGCAGTGGCTTTGTCTTTCTGCTGGAGAATGGTGCAAGGCACAGGAGAAGGAGAACCTGAAGAGTGCAAGGTAATGAAAGAGGGAGCTATACAAATCTTTTCAAATATCATTTGGATAAAATTTGGATAACATTTTAGTAGCAATGTTACAACATTTTGAGATTTAAAAAATCAAGTCTGTAATTAATCCCATCAGATAAAGCATACAAAGAAGTTTAATTTGACACCTAATTCACTTTCTTATCTTCAGTATTAAAAAAGTTATGGCCTTTTTAATACTTGGAAATTAGCATCTTGTTCGCCATTGCTTTTACATTGACTTAACACAAAAGCTGTGATTGAGGACAGTCAAAAGCCCATAACTTTCTTAAAAATTAAGAGAACTGAATGAAATTTTCAGTTATTATAGATTGAAGCATTCTGAAACAAATATAAAACATCTTACTTGGATGATCTGAAATTTTATATTGAAGTCACATGAGTGACTACGTGAAGAGCCCGCCAGCCCGCATGCGCATCAATACATCAACGCATAGCACGAGAATCGGAGCAGTTTGAAACTGCTCTGGCAGGTAAGGGGAATTTTTCTTTCAGGAATGGGCCGCTGCTCTGAAAATAGGGGCAGCGGGCCCGGAGAAGCTTGCACAGCTTGTGCAGCTGCCGCCGTGAAGGCTTCGTACGGAGCTGGCGGTTTTCATTTTTCAGCTGACGGTGCGACCGGGACAGCGACCACCGTGGAGGCTCTGTAGAGGAGTTGGCGGCTACTAATAACGGCTGCCGGCGTGGCTGGGACAGCGACCACGGTGGAGGCTCCGTAGAGGAACTGGTGGCAAATAATAGCGGCTGCCGGCGTGGCCGGGATGGCGACCTCCGCGGAGGCTCAGCAGGAGCTGGCGGGTTAAAAATAGCGGCTGCTGGCTCAGCCGGGACAGCGATCGCCGTGGAAGAATGGGGCTCCACTGGAGCAGGCGGCTGTTCGGAGCATCTGATGGGCAAGGCCTGTACAGATACCTCCATTGGAGCTCCAAAAGGGAGCCAGCCAGAGGCCTGAGGAATCAACACCTGGTTCAGGATTGCGTTCTATTTCCTCCCCTAAGAAACTCCGTTGAGGCTCCAGAAGGAAGCAAGGACTCGGAGTCACTAGCAGGTGCAACCTGTCTAGTAAGTAAATATAAATAAACAAACAAACAAATAAATAAAGAACAAATAAATGGATGAATAAATAAATAAAATGAAAAAAGGAAATGTGCTCCTAGCTCAGGAGATACAAGATACAAGATACAAGATACATTTATTTGTCACATGTGCTAGTTGGCACAGTGAAATGAGATAACCATACAGCCATACAATAAAAATAAAGAACACAACACACGATAGAGTTAAACATAAAACATCCCCACACAGCAGAATCAAAGTTTCCCACTGTGTGGGAAGGCACCAAAGTCAGTCTATTCCTTTAATGTTCCTGATGTTCACCCGTGGTCGTGGCCTCTCCGAGCCCTCCGCAGTCGCCGCTAGGGGCGGCCCGATGTTCACGCCCACTCGCCGGGGTGATGTAAGTCCGACGTCGAGGCTGGGCGACCTCTTCAGCGGCCTGGACACTTACAGGCTGTGTTAGTCAGATGCCTGTGGGAGCAACACCTGGTTCAGGGTTGCATAATAATATCTCCCACTCAGAAGAAGGGAAGCAACACCTGGCTCAGGGTTGCGTTATAATATTTCCCGCTCAGAAGAGGGTAGTGTTTGAGATTCTTACATAGGTGACTCCAACTATGTGGATATTGATATGGAAATCGAACTATTGGGGGATATGCTTCATTTTCATCATATGAAGGAGCTACCGGCTCTTGTCACATATTTGCCATCCCTTTGGGGATAGGAGATTCACTGGAGGAAGATCTGGCTTAGAGTAACCAGGAAATATGCCAGTCCAGATAACTGCCAGACTTTTGGATGTTCCAAACGTCAATTTCATCAGTTGGAATATCTCAGTGATGATATGTAGGCAAAGAATTATGTCAGCGAGTCCAAAAACCGCTCTGGAATCATTACGGCCTTTTGCAAGTCAGTAGATGGGTCTCAACTCTCAGAAGTGCAGAAAGCTGCATTAACACTTCTCTGTAATACACAGTTGGGGCTATTGCCTTCGCAAAATTCTATATGGCATGAGATAATTCCCAAAATGGCTCATTTTTACAGGGCCAGTAACATGCAGCCTGCATAGTATCTCTTCAGAGAGGACTTATGTAGCAAGTTGAAGACTTGTAGGGGGAATTTAAGGTGGCTGCGGGGGTGGAGTACCATCCTATGTGGGTAAATCTCCAGTATTCTGGTGATTTTTCACCCTGTATTGAAAGGGCAGGAAGCGCCATTGAAGCTCCGGAAAGGTCGGGAGTCACAAGATGGCCTCGCAAGAACATCTTGTTTAGCCAGGCTTGCAGTAATGGCAGGCGTGACCTGTCCAGTGAGCCCCTCTGAGGCTCTGAAGGAGCAGTTGGCCAAAGGAGCAGCCTGTTGATCCCGGCTGGGAGAAACTGGCAGCGCAATCTGCACAGTCAGCTCCAAAAAAGGCAGAAGGCCGCAGGAGTAGCAGGTTTGGAATTATGGCAGGTGTGGCCTGTTCAGTGAGCTCCGCTAAGGCTCCGAAGTAGCAGAAGGGGTCGAAGGAGCGGCCTGTCAAACCAGGCTGGGAATAACTGGTAGCATGTCCTGCACAGTAAAGCTCCAGCAAGGCTCTAAAGAGGCTGTCGGCCGAAGAAGCAGTCTGTCCCATTGGGCTGAGAAATGCAGGCAGGCGTGCCTTGCAAAGCAATATCACTTTTGAGATCCGGAAACAAACTGTTTTGCAAGCGTGGAGCTGAAGATGTGGTCAGACAGGATCTGCAATGGAACTTCGCTGAAGCTCCAACAAGCAGGTCGACCTGGGCTCAGAGACACTGGCAGGTAAGGTCTCTTTACTAACCTCCATAAAACTCCGAAATGGAGCAGTCTGTCGCCCTGGGTTTGGAATTACTGGCAGCATGGTGAGTCTAGTACCTTTCACTGTCTCTTGAGAAGAGCAGGTTGATGCAGAAACATTAGCAGGGTGCCTTGCATAGCAACCTCTGTAAGTTCCAAGTAGGAACAGCTTGGCTACCCTGGTTCAGGGTAGACCATCTTGGAACTGGCTGGCCATATGGATCATCTTGACCAGGGAAGCACTGCCTCAACATCTGTTATTGAGGTTATCAGGCTGCTCAGTAGATTGAGGTAGTTTGAGGTTTCCCTCAACACATGCAGAGTTGCCAGTTCGTTGGAAACATCATTGCCATCCTCTCTGGGATAGGTAGCTACCAGCAGAAAGCCGGTCTGGCATTTAGCATTTTTTTAAATCTGAGCTGCAGGTTCCTGTTGTGAATAGAAAAAATATATATAATAATCTGTAGGCTTTCAATACCAGTATTCCTGATTGAGTGGCTGGTCGAAGAGAGTGTGTTCCGCACACTGACAGGTAGTTTCAGTCAGAGGACTGCGAAGTAATTCCTGGTTCAGGGTTGCATTATGCTATTTTCCACTCTGAGGAAGGAGGCTGAGGATTCGTGGTGACTCTGACGGTGAAGAGTTGACAGGGAACTTGTAATCCCACATCAAGTGGATGTTGCGCTTCAGCTCTAGTGATAAGGATCTGATTATATGTTATGAGCACAATAAATAAATAAATAGATGAATGCATCTTCCGCGGCAAGAGAAGCCAAAAAATTCCGTCCATACGGTCAATAGATGAAACGATGGTTATCCAAGTGGAAACAGAGACGTCTCACAAAGGATGAGTAGTCTGCCCAAGAACAAGGTGGGTATATTTCTGATATTTCTCAATGTTGCAGAAATGTGGAGCATGCTAAATTGGGTTTGGATTTGGCTAGTCTGATCATGTGTTTGGTTACCCAGTTTAAGGTGGATAATTGTCTTTCAGCAATTTAACTGATTCAGAGGAGTAGGGCCTCTATTGATCTTGAAGATGCATACTTTGCCATATCTATAAACGAGAGGCACAGATATATCTGGTGTTTTGATGACAAAGCCAGTGGTGGAAAGTTTATGCTCTACCTAGGGGTTGTCTTCAGGCCTAGGCTATTTACAAAGATTCTAAAGCTAATGCTGCCCTACTCAGATCAAAAGGGCATTGTGTCATGGAGTTTATAGACGACACGCAAATTTTGTAGCTAATTAGACTCAGGGGTTTATCAGTAGATGCCTCTTAAGATATTAAGGATGAGGCAACATGAAATTTAATAATGCCAGATTTGCCTATTCATTCAGAGTGTCCATGGTAAAGGTGACTGAAAGAAGCTCATATTTACTCAAAGTCACAAGTGATGGCTAGCTCAGCCTATTTCTCATGCAGCTAGCTCTGCATGATTGTATGGGAATTTGTGGAGAAGACATGTGAGCTACTTTTAAACAGAAGTAGCAGAGCTTTGTGTTTCTTTCAGTTTGTGCTGAATAATAATTTACTGACTATGTTATAGTACAATTGACACTGTTTGAGCTGCTTTGTCATTCTCTATACTACCATAAGCAGGACAATAAATGATTGGTTAGTCTACCATTGTTGACTAACATCATGCAAGGTGTCTTTTATATGACCACTCTAAAGCCTAGACTCATAGTAGTGTGGAATGTATATCAGTAAATTATTATGCAGATGTTCATCTACTGTATTCCTAATGGGAGCAGTATCTTCTAAGTTGATTATGCTTTTAGCAACTGATTTCAGCACAAAGAACACAGTCTTTACTCAATCTCCGGCTCGGTCTCTGGGTCATAACTGACATGAGGGTAGCTTGTTATGGGAATAATCTCATAAAACAAAACGGGCATGGTTGGGTACAATTTAGAGTTGACAGCATACCCACCAGGTCGGAGATTGGGGGCGTTATTATGTATACAGGTACACCAAGCTTGCTAGTACCCATGAGATGAAGAATAGTTTCTTCATTCTTATTTAATAGTTTTCTCAAGAGATTGCTGGTGGCTAATTAGCAGCCAATAAAATGGATGTTCCCATTTGATCATCTTCTTGCAACAGCAGGAGGCTTACATAGTGCACTTTCAGAAGTTATAAAATTTGGTTGAATATGCCTGGATGATTGCAGATAGAATTCTGAACAGCGTTGCATAGGTTATTGTCTAACTCAAAGCCAATTGGGACTGTGGTCCGATTAAGGGCAATGGCCATAGACAATAGACAATAGACAATAGACAATAGATAATAGACAATAGTCAATGGGTGCAGGAGTAGGCCATTTGGCCCTTCGAACCAGCACCACCATTCAATGTGATCATGGCTGATCATCCCCAATCAGTACCCTGTTCCTGCCTTCACCCCATATCCCCTGACTCCGCTATTTTTAAGAACCCTACCTAGCTCTCTCTTGAAAGCATCCAGAGAACCTGCCTCCACCGCCCTCTGAGGCAGAGAATTCCACAGACTGTATGCAAGTTAGCATCATGTTGTGAATAACCCATGTCTTTTCTACCATTTATGGTTTATCTGTTTAAGTGTTTCTCACACAGATTGGTTTACTGCATGAAACTACAGAGCTTTGAAGGCTTTACGCAGTCACTCACTTCGATATAAATAGAAAGATTAAACAAAAACGTTTGAAATTTGATCTTTATTTCATGAGAAGTTGAAGTGAGGGACTATGTGCCCTCCACTTCCAACCCTGAATCTCATAAAGATCATTCGGTAAGTCAACGGTTATTAATCTTTCTATAGTTTAAGTTTGTGCAAGTGGTCTGTGGTTTCATACAGTTGCTCTGAAGATTGACAATGGGCTCTTCACGTATTCCCTCACTTCAACTTCTCATAAACTAATCAAACTTCAAACGGTAAGTTTTTGTTTAATCTTCCTATTAAAGCATATAATTAGTTAATTAACTAATTGACCGTTGCGACGGTAATAGTAATAAACACCCAGACTGCCTTGAAAATTCAAAAATGTGATATTCTCAAGATCAGAACTTTAATATTGTATTATATGCTGTAAGTCCGTAACAGATAGGTAAATAAATTACAATTTCTAGCAATAGACCAAGTCTTTATGGCAAAGATCAGTTGCTAGCTGGTACATTGGCATATCATAATCAGTAGCATCATCATACTCCTCAGATTGTAACTAATAAGCAACTCTGTACACCTTGTTTTTCCTCAACTTTTCAATTTTGGCATTGTAAACTACAAGTTTTTGCTCTTCAAACCACGCATGACATGCCTTTCTGCCCACTACTTTCCCATTAAGAATGTCCTGTAGATTATCACATTTGGAGTAGTACAAATTTGGATAATCTCTGCGAATGCTGTCTAAATCAGTCTCTTTTGCTGGGCATTTGGATTGACAATTTTTGCATTTCTTCTTCGGAGACATCTGTTTAAAATGTAAATGAAAAAAAACTCTGAACAGCATTAACAGAAAAAAGTTATTATTTACAGTTTTAGAAAAAAGGTAGAAATGATAAAGTTAAGCGCTAAAACAAATAGTAAATGCCCAACAAAAAATTCATATTCATCAGTTTCATCAAATCAATTATATTAATTTAATCAATTAAATTCATCTAAATTCAATTACTGGATCTAAACATCTATCCATTTCTTAAGAAAAGGATTTTTTTTTTTTTAACAGCCTAAGTATCCAAATAACAAACTAATCCCATTCACACAAGAATTCACAATATAACATGATTTTTAAATCTCACTGTCATGAATGTATATGCCAGATGGAAGGAATTTAATATTTAATTCCCTAAAACCATTGTGGATATTTAGTATAAAAAATATTGATTATGAATAGACAATAACACAAAATATAGATTTAGATCCTCTTATGACATGATCGTCCAAAAAATGAGGATTTAAATCATCTTGTGAGTGGGTGTTTCTGGAATGCGATCGATTGGAACGTTGCCTTAGCAGTGAATTTAAACCCCATATCGGCAGGAAAGACACTGCCGGTTCGTATGGGGCCCAGATAACATTTTCGCGTCGTAAAATTAGATTAAAACCACCCCAAGAAGCAAGATTATATATGAAATATACGACTTACCTTTTGTTTTGTCCTGATATTACGATCCGTCACGTTATAGGCGTTGAGGGCGTTCTTTTTCGCTTTTTACTTTAATCCAACTATTAAATTGTCCAACGATTTTTTAATTAAAAAATCCGGGAACGGAAGTCCGATCGATTTTTCTTCATCGACTAGCAGCCCGAGGAAATCCCTCTCCGACAAGCGATACAAACCTGTATTTTAATCCCGCCCCCCCTCAAAGGCGCCTAAGTCGCGCACACAGCCAGTGGCAGATCTTTAGCACCACTGAAGGTAGGCTTTGTAACATCGCTAATTTTAGTGCAATTATGTGCTGGTGCTATTTTCTGCAGTATAATACCACCAGTAGCACTAATGTTTAAAGTGGTCATTTCCTCAGTCCGGCTCTTGATAAAAGCTCTGTTGCTAATGGGATAATACCTGCTCATGACCTGAGCCAGTTGTCAACTGCTGCCTTAATGTTGTGTTACACTTTAATCTAGTGATAGTGATATAACCAAGCTGACACTAATACAGCAATGTAACACTAACGTGCTAAAATTGCAGATACTGGTTTAAGCCGAAGGCAGACACAAAAAGCTGGAGTAACTCAACGGATCAGACAGCATCTCTGAAGAAAAGGAATAAGTGATGTTTCAGGTCGAGACTCTTCTTCAGACAATAGTTTTGATGGGCAATACGCATCACTGAAAAGAAAGTTAACAATATTTTCTGCAAAGACTTCTTATTTTGACGATGGTTAGGATATAAAACTCAGCAATACTTGAAGTTATTGAGACAATCAATTTCTTACATTTAAGGACAACCGGTATAACTACATTAAATGAGGAAGGATTTGTTGAGAGGATGAAATGAAAAAAATGAAAGAAAGATAATGGAGATAAGTGAAAGAAAGGAAATAATTATCAGCAAGTGCTTGTGGGTCAAGTGCTTTGTTTTTGTACTGGAATTCCTACATTTTGCAATTGGCACCATTTGATGATTTTCAACAAAATGCATTTGCTTTCTCTCACCACTTCCAGGAGGACACTGGAGGGAAAAAAAAACCTACTGGTCTCAATAGGAGAGGTTACGATGTTACACAGATTTCGAAATTATGTTTAGCTAATGCAGGTGCAGTGGAAAATGACAAGGAAATTATATCAATGCCAGAAATGTGATATAAACCAGTAAAGATCGAAAATATATATCAGGTATACCCCAACAACTGTCTGGCTATTTAACACTAAAAAGTCCAACTAAACCCAGAACAACAAACTGCTCTGGACTTTGTTATTGTTTTTCAATTATAGACTTTTTAAATGTATTGAACTTCTTTTTATTGTATATTATGGTATATACTGAATGCTTTCTTTATATATCTGTTCTGTTGCTGCAAGTAAGAATTTCATTGTTCCGTTTCAGGACATATGACAACAAAATACTTTCGACGCTTGACCCATGATCAGGCACCATCTGTGGAATGATTAACCAAGTCAATTGGGGTTGGTGCTTTGCAGCGGGATTTGTTAAGCAGTAGAATTGAATACTGCTGTGGGAGAAGGAAGAGATAGGAGAAGGATGATGGCAATGTTCAGATGAATAATGTGGAGCTAGGAGACTACAAATTCCTTGGGAGGCCAAGGTGAGCCAACAGGTTGAATGGGGGACATGAGAGACTAAAGCAAAGGTATTATATTACCTTCGCCCAAGCTGGGATGTAATGTTAAAATTGTGCAAGGCATTGGTGAGACCAAATCTGGAGTATGGTGTACAATTTTGGTCGCCCAATTATAGGAAGGATGTCAACAAAATAGAGAGAGTACAGAGGAGATTTACTAGAATGTTGCCTGAGTTTCAATAACTAAGTTACAGAGATAGGTTGATTAAGTTAGGTCTTTATTCTCCGGAGCGCAGAAGGTTAAGGGGGAACTTGATAGAGGTCTTTAAAATGATGAGAGGGATAGACAGAGTTGATTTGGATAAGCTTTTCCATTTGAGAATAGGGAAGATTCAAACAAGAGGACATGACTTCAGAATTAAGGGACAGAAGTTTAGGGGTAACATGAGGGGAAACTTCATTACTCAGAGAGTGGTAGCGGTGTGGAATGGGCTTCCAGTGGAAGTGGTGGAGGCAGGTTCATTGCTATCATTTAAAAATATGGCATATGGATGAGAAGGGAATGGAGGGTTATGGTATGAGTGCAGGCAGGTGGGACTAAGGGAAAAAAGTTGTTCGGCACGGACTTGTAGGGCCGAGATGGCCTGTTTCCGTGCTGTAATTGTTATATGGTTATATGGTTAAAGGGCACATGCAAGGCAACAGGTTAAATTTATTTCCTTTATCATCATTACTTTTGCATATCCTTCTTTCATTTGTTTTATATCTCCCAATATCACTTTCTATATTGCTTGTTTCACTTTTCACTGACTCTCAGTCTGAAGAAGGGTTTCGACCCTAAACATCACCTATTCTTTTTCTCCAGAGATGCTGTCTGCCCCACTGCGTGACACCAGCCTTTTGTCGATCTTTGGTTTAAAACAGCATCTGCAGTTTCTTCCTATTCATCACATGGAATAGGTTACATTCCATTTGGTTTACATGGTCAAGGTCAATTGAGAATGGGTTGGGGGTGGGTGGGGGGCTGAGGTGAAGTGAAGTAACAATGATTTATGTGTAATATTAGTTGGTACCATGCAAAAAATTGCATCATGTAACCAACCTATCTTTGTCATTGCAACATGTTTAAAGTGGAACTTTCAAAGGAGTCTGTCTGTTTCTGGAAAAGCCACAGAACAAAACAAACACTGT
This sequence comes from Leucoraja erinaceus, assembly GCF_028641065.1. NCBI lineage: Eukaryota > Metazoa > Chordata > Chondrichthyes > Rajiformes > Rajidae > Leucoraja > Leucoraja erinaceus. Next base: position 60,105,244 of record NC_073379.1, read on the forward strand.
TTTTTGACACAAGCTGTTCCTTTATTTGTTTTTTTGTGTAGTTAGTTGGGATTGCTGACTATTTTCCAGTATCTCAGAGAGAGGTGTGGAGATGGTTGGATTTCAAAGAGCGACAGGAACGAGATAGACGGAGGATGTCAACTTACCGACAGAGATGGGGATTGAGTCATGTTAGTGATTACAGTATGTACCTTATCATGGAATAATAAATAAAAAAAACTATTGGAGGAACTCAGTGGGTCAGGCAGCATCTATGGAAGGATATGGGCAGACAATATTTCAGGTCAAGACCATTCATTTAGATTGCAATAACTAAAGAGAGACAGCTAGAGGTGAAGGGACACAGATGGCGCAAGAGCGGTTAAGCACAAGGTGGATCCAGGTGAGGAGAGAATAGCTGGCTGGTGGGGTCAGGTGGGGGAATGATGGATGGAGGTAGGAGGGAGGGAAGTGGGGTTAAGAGAGGGCTGCGGATGATGAAATCTGATAAGAAAGGAAGTGTGGAATCAAATAAGAGGGTGGTGGTGGGCAGACGGGAATAGAGGGGGAATGGGATAGGGGACCAAGTGGGAGGAATGTGCGGGTGATCGGCAATTGGGGTAAATGGGGGAAGGGAAGAAACTGAGTTTAATTTAGGTTAGTTTAGAAATACAGCTTGGAAACAGGCCTATCAGCCCACCAAGTCCATGCCAACCATTAATCACCCGTACATTAGTTCTATCTTATCCCACATTCACATCCTACACACTAGAGGCAATTTACTGAAGCCAACAACTCTGCACATCTCTGGAATGTGGGAGGAAACCGGAGCTTACGGAGAAAATCCGCATGGTCACAGGGAGAATGTACCCGTAGAAACTGAACAAACACCACCCGTAGTCAGGATCGAACCCGGGTCTCTGGTGTGTGAGGCAGAAGATCTACTGCTGCACATTGTGATGAGTGGCTGGATGTAAGCCAATGCAAGTCGCCTCATTTTTAATGTTCCCTCGTTATTTTTTTAATTTAACCTTTAAGATTCAGATTCAGATTCAGATTCAATTTTAATTGTCATTGTTAGTGTACAGTACAGAGACAACAAAATGCATTTGACTTCAATTACTGAATGAAAGGCCATCAACCTGAAAATTTGAACTCTGTTTCTGACTACATTTCTGCTAAATGTTACCTGCATTTCATTAAAAAAAACCCATTGAGATTTTCATAGTGGGGGGGGGGAGGAAGTAGGGGGAATGTTTCTTTTTTTTTAAACACGATTTTCATCGTGGGTGGGTGTGTGGGTGTAGGGGGAGGTGAGTAGTGGGGGGCGCGCAGGGGGATAGAGGGAGAGGAGGGTGGTAGGGAGGGGGAAAGTGGGGGAGGTGGGGACGGAATGTTGGGGGAGGGGGGTAGAGGGAGTGGAGGGGAAGAGTGGGGAGTGGGGGATAGAGGGAGAGGAGGGCAGTGGGGAGGTGAGGAGGGAGAGTGGCGCGTGGGATAGGGGAGGTGAGGAGAGGGGGGGCAGGGGTAAGAGGGAGAGGAGAGGGGTAGGGAGGGGAGAGGGGTTATGAAGGGAGGGAGAGAGAGAGGGGGAGGGAGGGAGGAAGGGAATGACTGAGGGTAGGGGAAAGGTGAGAGGGGGAGGTGAGGGAGGGGGTGGGGGGGGAGGGGAGGAGGAGAGGTGAAAGAAGAGGGAGGGTGAAGAGGAGGGGGGAGGGAGTGCTGGGGGATGAGGGGGAATGAAGGATGATAGTGGTAGCAAGAGGGATGGCGAGGTGATGGAGGAGGGGAAGGGGAAGAGGGAGTACGGTAGGGAGGGGATGAGGGGAGGAAGCAGAGGAGGGTTTGTGGAGGGTGGGGAGAGTGAGGATAATGGAGGAGGGGAATAGGGGACTGAAGAAGGAGAATGAGATGCATTCACATTGATCTTATATTTTGCAGGTTATTGCCATTTTAAACTTAAAAACATTGCAGTTGCGCTCCCACTTGCTGGCCGCGCCTGCACAGTTGGGGAAGGTTGCCGCCACTCGCGTGACAACGGGGATCTCTGGCATCACAACGGGAATCTGTCAGCTGCGCCTGCGCAGTTGGGGACTATGGACCAGTGTTGGAATATTACCTTGGGGGACGGGTCCTACGAGTCCGCACCTGGTCGAGTAATATTTAAAAAAAACAAAGACATTGAATATTATTCATGAGCAAAACCTGTTCGACTCGAAGAGGCTGTGAATTATTTAAACAGAAGTGACAGTGTGTGAGAGGAAAGAGGATACTGAAACATTTATTTTCTGATCTGCTTTTACACTAGTGTTCTCTGATGCTTCCTTTGCTTTGCAAAAGAGCTACCACTTGCAAATTGAATACTCACCTTAGATTTACAGTCTCAGTCTAGCGCTGAGAATTACTTAGATATAGGGAAGAGAGGAATTTTCACTGCAATACAGCAGAGTTTTGTGCATCCATTAGTTAATCCACAATCTTTCAGAACTGAGCATAAGAGGCAATCCTCTTACATTGCAGGGGCGTGTAACCTCTGAGAGCTACAAATACTCCACAGCCTATTACCCTTCCTATAAACAACCATAGCAGTCCTGGTTATTGCTAACTATTAGGGATTAACATTGTTCTCATTATGGCCAAACTGAAGATCAGGGACCCATCGACAATGACATCAGTGGAGTGGATTTCTGGAACTTTTTCACATGTTTATGCTCAGTGGTTGCTCAGTAACTAAAAAGGCAATACTGGGAGAAGATAACTAAAAAGGCAATACGGGGAGAAAAGATTAGCTAACCAAGAATATAAGGGAGGATAGTGAAAGCTTCTTTAGGTATGCGAAGAGGAAAAAAATAGTTAAGACCAAAGTTGGACCCTTGAAGATTGAAAAAGGTGAATTTATTATGGGCAACAAGGAAATGGCAGATGAGTTGAATAAATACTTTGGATCTGTCTTCACTAAGGAGGACACAAACAATCTTCCTGATATACTAGTGGCCAGAGGATCTGGGGTGACGGAAGAACTGAAGGAAATCCACATTAGGCAGGAAAAGGTGTTGGGTAGACTGATGGGACTGAAGGCAGCTAAATCCCCAGGGCCTGAAGGTCTGCATCCCAGGGTACTTAAGGAAGTGGCTCGAGAAATCGTGGACGCATTGGTGATCATTTTCCAATATTCTATAGATTCAGGATCAGTTCCTGTGGATTGGAGGGTAGCTAATGTTATCCCACTTTTTAAGAAAGACGGGAGAGAGAAAGCAGGGAATTATAGGCCATTTAGCTTGATGGTGGGAAAGATGCTGGAGTCAATTATAAAAGATTAAATAGCGGCACATTTGGATAGCAGTAACAGGATTGGTCCGAGTCAGCATGGATTTACGAAGGAGAAATCATGCTTGACTAATTTTCTGGACTTTTTTGATGATGTAACTAGGAAAATGGACAAGGGAGAGCCAGTGGATGTAGTGTACCTGGACTTTCAGAAAACATTTGATAAGGTCCCACATGGGAGAGTAGTTTGGCAAAATTTGGGCACATGGTATTGGGGGTAGAGTGTTGACATGGATAGAAAATTGGTTGGTAGACAGGAAACAAAGAGTAGAAATTAATCGGTCCCTTTCAGAATGGCAGGCAGTGACTAGTGGGGTACCGCAAGGCTCGGTGCTTGGACCGCAGCTATTTACAATATACTACAATGATTTAGACAAAGGGATTACAAGTAACATTAGCAAATTTTCAGATGACACAAAGCTGGGTGGCAGTGTGAACTGTGGGGAGGATGCTATGAGAATGCAGGGTGACTTGGACAGGTTGGGGGAGTGGGCAGATGCATGACAGATGCAGTTTAATACAGATAAATGTGAGGTTATCCATTTTAGTAGCAAAAACAGGAAGGCAGATTATTATCTAAATTGTGTTAAATTGGGAAAAGGGGAAGTACAACGGGATCTGGGGGGTCCTTGTTCATCAGTCAATGAAAGTAAGCATACAGGTACAGCAGGCAGTGAGGAAAGGGAATGGCATGTCGGCTTTCATAACAAGTGGAGTTGAGTATAGGAGCTAAGAGAACCTTCTGCAGTTGTACAGGGCCCTAGTGAGACCACACCTGGAGTATTGTGTGCAGTTTTGGTCCCATAATTTGAGGAAGGACATTCTTGCTATTGAGGGAATGCAGCACAGGTTTACAAGGTTAATTCCTGGGTTGGCGCGGCTGTCATATGCTGAGAGAATGGAGCGCCTGGGCTTGTACACTCTGGAGTTTAGAAGGATGAGTGGGTCTTATTGAAACATATAAGATTATTAAGGGTTTGGACACGCTAGAGGCAGGAAAGATGTTCCTGATGTTGGGGGAGTTCAGAACCAGAGGCCACAGTTTAAGAATAAGGGTTAGGCCATTTAGAACGGAGATGAGGAAACCCATTTTCACACAGAGAGTTGTGAGTCTGTGGAATTCTCTGCCACAGAGGGTGGTGGAGGCCGGTTCTCTGGATACTTTTAAGAGAGAGCTACAAAGGGCTTAAAGATAGCGGAGTCATGGGATATGGGGAGATGACAGGAACGGGGTACTGATTGGGGATGATCATGGCTGATGATCAATGTGATCATGTGGGCCATGTGGGCATGGGAAAAAATTGGTGCACTGGAGGAAACCCACGTGGTCACAGAGAGAACATGCAAACTCCACACTGACAGCACCCAAGCTCAGTTTTGAACCTAGGTCTGTGGCACTGTGAGGCAGTTCTACCAGCTCTCTACCAACTGTGCCACAGTGAATGTCCAAGCCATGTCATTCTGAAACACTAATGGTGAAAATGTCCTTAAAAGAGCATCAAAATAGTAAGATTAAACAAGAACTTACCAGTTTGAAGTTTGATCTGTATTTTCTGAGGAGTTACGATGAGGGATTACGTGAAGAACCCGTCCAGCACGCATGCGCAACATACTTCAAAGCAGTGGTGTGGAATCACAGGAAACACAATAATTGAAATAAACATAGTAAAGAAAAAGAGAACTAAGATACCAGTTGATCTCTATAATTGAGGGTGGGAGCGGAGGGCACGCAATCCCTCATCGTAACTCCTCATAAAATACAGATCAAACTTCAAACTGGTATGTTCTCGTTTAATCTTACTATTTTACTTCGGAGTCACGTGAGTGACTACGTGAAGATTTTAAAGCTCTGTGATTTCAAACCGTGTAACAGTTCATACTTCACTCGCTGCCGAAGTCATTCAAGGGAGGAAGTATGTTATCGTAATCAACCATGAATCTGTTTGTAAAACAATAATGGTATTTATTAAACAATAACAAAAAGAAAAATGCTCCCCCGGGCTTAAATTATATATTTGCAGATTCTAAAACTCTTTCTGCAAACAATACAGGTCGCTAGCGGCTTATTGTAGAACGTAGGCAGGATGTCCATCCTCTTAGCTGCCGATGTGGATGCTGCCCTGGTGGAATGAGATGTATATATGTCAGTATCTACTCCAGCAGCTACCAGTACCTGCTTGAGCCATTTGAGATAGTTTGGCTCGACACCCGACCATGAGGTTTCTTGTGGCTGACCCATAGGGCTTTTTCTCTCCCTCGGGGATCTCTTGTTGTGTTGATGTAAATTAGTAAGTGGGTCATGACACTTAACCGTGGGTCAGGTGGGTATGCCCGGAAATCCATAACTAGGCCTGAAGTTCCTGGCCTGCTCTGCTTTACCAGCTCCTGAATAGTGAATGTGATACGGTCTGGTGTTATAACCATGTTGTCCAGTCGCAGTAAGTGGAGGGACTGAACTCTTTGTGCTGAGACTAGTGCCATCAGCATGATCATTTTCAATGTTAGCTGTTCCAGGGTGAGAGACCTGGCTGGTGACCACCCCCAGGTATGTCAGGACCACACTGACATCCCAGATTTGGGTGTACCTAGGTCTAGGGGGGTTGAAGTTGAATATACCTCTCATCAGTTTGATCACCAGCGGGTGAGACCCTATGGCCTGTTGTCCTGGTGACTGTTTTAAGTAGGCTGACAGAGCACTCCTGGCAGTATTGATGGCGCTGTAGCTCAGTCCTTCATTATGGTGAAGGCCGGCCAGGAACTCCAGTACATTGGTTATGTTTGTAGATGAGTATGTAGTTCCAGTATTCGAGCAGTATCTTTCCCATTTCCTGATGCTTGATAGGTATTGTTTTCTGGTGGACATACGGTTGGACGCTGTCATCGTGTTGATGGTCCTGTCAGACAATCCCAGGCACAGCAGTGGTCTTTTCATAATCTGCAACCCAGTAGTTTAATTTTGTCATGGCATGGATGACTTATGCCTGATACCGGGTGAGTCAATAGGTCTGGGCTACTGGGAAAGGTCATTGGAGTTTCGATGACCATGTCGAGGACCACTGGGAACCATGGCTGTGTAGGCCAGTCGGGTACTACCAAAATACCTGTAGCAGAGTCCATCTGTATTTTGCATAGTACCCGACTGATGAGGCAGAAGGGGGGAAAGGCATAAAATAAATAGTTTCCACAGTCCAGCGTGAATGCATCTATTGCTGCTGCCTCAGGGTCTGGTTCCCAAGCGGCATACATTGATACCTGGTGATTTAGTCTGGATGCAAACAGATCAATATCAGGCGTGCCATATTGCTTTGTAATTTTAGCAAATGCTTTGGGATTTAACATCCATTCGGTGTTACCATTGAATTTACGTGACCTCGTGTCTGCCACTATAATTTATGCACAGTGTCTGTAGTAAAAATGATTCTAGGTTAGTCCATCTACCACATGTGCTGGATATGGTATTAGTTGCTCCCCAGCCTTGAGCACTGGCATCTGTTTGTATAGTTAACATTGGGTTATTGATGATGATAGGGTTGGAACTATGCTAAATGTTCTCTATCCACCATTGTAACTCTGATATTGCTTCAATGGGTAATTTCATGGTTCGGTCAAAGTGACCTGCATGTCGTTTTAATGCCTGCACCTTTGTCCTTTGTAGGTTTTGCTAATGCAGAGGTCCAAATTGTGTAGCAGGAAATGCTGCTACTATTTTGCCAATTACTCTTGCCACTTGTCGGATGGTTCGTCGATCGTTAACCATTAAATTGTTACACGTCTGTGCCAATTCTGCTGCTTTATCTTTTGGCAAAGTTACAGACATGTGGACTGAGTTAATTGTGAATCCCATCTAGTCCATAGTTGTGGATGGCGTCAACTTAGATTTATCTGGATGTAAGACAAATCCCAGGGTTTCAAACAATTGTTTGGTAGCTAATACAGCTGATTTAGCCAATTCCATGGTTTTTCCTACTATTAGAATATCATCAAGATTTGCCATGACAATATGTCTCTGTTTTTTTTATGTTGCCAAGGCTGGTTTTAATATCTTGGTAAATACTCTTGGGGCTGATGTTAACCCATTAGACAACGCTTTAAACTGCCATTGTTGCCCCATCCAGGTAAATTTCAGGTATCTGCGATGATCCTTTTGAATGGGTACTGAATAATAGGCATCTTTTAAATCGATGCTTGCCATAAAGTATCCTTTGGAAATCAGTTGTTTGGCAGTTACAAATGTTTCCATTTTGAAATGTATATACTTAACAAAGGTATTTAGCGAGGTTAAGTCAATGATGATGCGACATCCACCATCTTTTTTGTTTTTGGTAAATATATTTGAGACAAAATCCAAAGGTTCATGTTTGGATTTCTCAATGATACCTTTTGTAAGTAACCTCACCAGTTCTGCTTGACCCTCTAGTTTTTCTTTGACTGAGAGGGTAAAGACCCTTTGGGGTGCATGCTGAACTGGTGGCATATTTTCTTGAATGAATTCTATTTTGTATCCATGAATACTGTTAAGTATATAACCATGATTCGTGACAGACCTCCATGCTTCCATGAACAGGTGTAATCTCCTCCCTGTTAGTACAGTTCCCCCCACTTTTCATATGCTGGTAGGAACCAGACCCACCTACCTCCATAGTTATGGGAGTGTGCCTTTCTTCGGTTTCTTCATCCATCGTTGTGCTGCTGGATGTACTGCTGGTTGGGGGTGGCGCATTTTCCATGGGGTCCACTCTGGGCCCTGGCCTTAAAAAGGCTTTCGGGGATGGTATGCAGACCCCGAGCTTTCACCAGTCCCGTGAGTTTGACGTCAACTGGTGGACGCGGTGGGGTACTGCCGTCTGGGTTGTGTGGGTCTGCTCGTTCCGGGGCCTGCCCTCATGAGGCCGAATGCTTTGGACTCTTCCTCTAGGTCTTTTACTTGTTTTGACAAGTCCTTACCAAATAGCAGGATCTGTGGCTCTGAGGCCAGTGTTTTGCGCAGTCCTGCAAATTTGGGATTGAGGGCAGGTCTTATTATGTCCTTACGGAGGTTGTTTATTTCCTATTGGGTGTTACTCAGCAGAGCTAGAATGTCTTGCTGGTTGGTGGTGATGTCCACCCCATCCAGGGAACGAGCATAGGATGTTATGGCTGACGTCAGGAGCTTGAGGATACGCTGCAATTTTAGTTACTGGTTTCGGATACTCTGCCCAACGTACCCCCAGATTTGGCTGTTGACGCCGGTACATTTAGCGAAATGCAGTTCTCCAGAGGCGAATATAGTTCTAGTGCCTCATTGACTACCTGTTCTTGTAGGGGTTTGAAGGACAGGTAGTCAAGGCTGGCCGCCAGTTTTGTTTGCAACGGCCACCCTGCTCATGGTGTAGCCACGTAGCGATTCACCACACCCAGCAGCTATTCCTGGTCCTGTACCCCGTGTATACTCCCGACATCTTCGGCCAGTGACCCCTGTTCCTGACCAGCCCAGTCCTGGTCGCCAACACTGCCCTCGGCTGAGGGGGGAAGCGATGGGCAGTGCATTGTAAGGCACTGGTGAGGGAGTGCCTGAACTCCCTTGGCGAGACTGCTCCAGCTCCCGAAGCAAGTCTCTCTGGAGCATTTGCTCCATGAGCTTTTCCATGCAGGTCAGGCGGCTGCCTCTGCCGCTCTCAGGCGGAGAGTCTTCCTGGTCGGAGTCATCAGAGATTACCGGCCGGTTAGTTTTCCGTTTTGATTTGCCGCCAGTCCGCTGCTGGTGGTCAGGCTGCTTTAGTGGTACTGGGCTCGGCTCGGTATCAATGATTGTGGACCGCAGGGTGTGCGGTCCAGGTGCCACCTCTCACCCCCCACTGATGGAACGCTCATGTTCTGTTGGAGTCGAACGGGGGGTGGTCTTTTTTCCTTCTCGTGCTTTGCTAATTTTCCAGTTTTTTCTCGATCTGGAGAGCACAAAGCAGAATCAAGTTTTCCAATTACAACCTCAGAGTAAATACCTACCTGACGGTCCGTCCATTTAAGCTTGTAGCAGGAGCGCCTGTACTCCCGTTCATCGCTGTTGCACTGCGTGAACGCTCATGTCGCGCATGTGTGCTGGACGGGTTCTTCACGTAGTCACTCGCGTGACTCCGAAGTAAAATTTGCTGTGACTCCCTCAGAAACCTTATTTAATGTATATTAATATGATTCTCACACAACTTCTAAAAAACTTACAAAATAAAGTGGAGCAAAAGAAGCACTGAGAAGTTCCATCACAAAACTACTATCAATAAACTGTACAAAGGTCAGATCTGGCAGATTTTCCCTTTACCACAAAGCAAATAACAAAGAGTGATTTTTAACTTCAGTGCCAAAAAACGCCACAGCCCTGATTGCCTACTAACCTGGAAATGGGGTGTGAGGTTGAAACTAGTTTGATGGTCTGAATCTGGATTAAATACCTTAGCTCCCAAGACTAAATAAAACTCCGAGGTGATGTGTTGCTCGGCCCTGGCCCACCGTTTTGCTGTGTGGGTCTACTGTGAACTGATGAAAAAGATGTAACAACTCATTACTTCAGCTAATGATTCTTAACATGGGTTCTCAAGCAATGTGTTTTGCCTTTGGAAGCCAACTGTATAATACTAAGTTGTCATTATTTTACAAAAATGGTTAAAGTGCAGATACTCAAAAATGTGACATTTCTGTTTGTAATAACTATCTTGCAGCTATATAAATAATACAGAGAGGATAAAGGACCTCTGTTTTGCTCCCCCAGTGCTAGGTAGTTTCTCCTGGCTATCATTTGATTGAATTGAATTGAAAGATACATGGAAACAAAGATACATGGATCCACCGAGTCCACGCCAACTATTAATCTCTCGTTCAAACCAGTTGTATGTTATCCCACTTTTGCACACAATTCCTACACTTGAAGGGCAATTTACAGAGGCCATTTTACCTACAACCTGCACATCTTTAAAATGTGGGAGGAAATTGGAGCAACGGAGGAAACCCACATGGTAACAGGGAGAACGTGCAAGCTCCACACAGACAGCACCCAAGGTCAGGGTCAAAACTGCGTCTCTGACATTGTGAGGAATCAGCTGTGCCAATGTGCCACCCACTGTGCCAATCTGTGCTGCCCTACTCTAAACTATAATGTATTTGCATTGAAGTGATCATTACACATCTTCCACAAGAATACCTCGTGCATTTACATGCTACCAATAAGGTATATGGTGAGTTAAATATCTAGATTAAATATTGAAGGGCTTGGCTCAATTTTTCCTTTCTTGTCAATTAAGAGCAATGACCACAATTAACTAAGTATTCCAGGTATAGCATTAAGAAAATGGTACTAACTGATGGTATTCACAGTTGAAACAACTGGAAAGCAAATTACGTTAAACCTGTGGCAAGAGACAAGGTACAAAAAGAGAAACAGAGACAGAAATCTATAATGTGAAGAAATCCAACCTGACATTAAGGATTTGCTACAGACCACTGGGTTAACTCAAGGAGGAAGGCAATGTGCTCTACAAGAGATGAGAATGTTGTTATTTTATTGCAATCAACTTTGTGTTTAATTGGAAAATCCCCGGTGAGTCAGTTTGAGTCGGTAAACACAAAGCATGGACTGCATCATGCTCAGTGGATTAGAAAGCCACGAGAGGCACTGCTCATCTCGACATGGTTTTTTGTAAATTACGCAGACACCATACAGGAAATAGAAGCTCTAGTGTCCCTGAGGGATGGTGCCTGATGAATGATCAAGCTTAAAATCATCAGACTTCCAGTTATAAGGAAACAGGTTAAAAGAGTGATCAGATGGCCAGAAGTAAGTGTAGAACAACACACAGATACAAAAATAAGCAACCCAAAAGATATTTTTTTAATCCAGTTTGTAATTAGATAATCTGTCCATTTTCTACTCTACAGGGCAATATCAGAAAGTGGACAAGGATGGCAATGAATACTTCAGTTCAGTACTATGCAATGAAAAAGCACAATGGCGACCTTTTAAGTCATGTCATGGAACTGGCATTTCCCACTGTGAGTGATGCTCATGACTTACCGATTAGATGTGCATTAAATTATATCCTTCATGCACAGTACCCCTTCTGAACACTGGTAGGGAAATCAGAAGCAACCATCATTGGCCAAAGTCAAATCTTGAAAGTGTTGTACTGGACTGGGACTCATTATATGTGTTCTATCTTCTGGGTTCTCTCCCTTCCCCCGTGGTACTAACACACTGTATCCCCACTCCACACTCACTTTGAGGCCTACCACCCCTCTTTCGTCAAACAAGGTGCAAATCTAACCAAGTCATCCCTGCACTCTAGCCTTGCCTACAATCTGATCTCCATTGGCCAAACACCACCACATCTCCAGATACAGGGACAGTTTCTTCCCAGCTGTTATCAGGCAACTGAACCATACTACCAACATCTAGAGAGCAGTCCTGATCTACTATCTACCTCATTGGAGACCCTCAGATTATCTTTTATCTGACTTCACTGGACTTTATCTTGTACTAAATGGCACTCACGTTTTTCCTTTTATCATATATCTGTACACTGTGGATGGCTCGATTGTAATCATGTATTGTCTTTCCTCTGACTGGTTAGCATACACAAACAAACTTTTCACTGTACCTTGATACTTGTGACAATAAATCAAACTCACTCAATCTCAAACTCATTAACTCAAGACCAGACAGTTAGGAGATCAACAAGCCTGAAGGAAGAAATGAACAGGAAACAAAATTTGAAGGTCGGCAACTTCAGCTTGGCATTGTTTCAATTGAAAATCAAATTCTTGTTACTCAAACTATAAAAGTTATTCAAACCACAATAGTAAATCAATTATAAAATGTTATATAAAAGCATTACTCAACATTTTGATACCAGAATTTGGACAGCAATTGTATTCAAACATAAAATGCAGTACTCAATCTTCCATGATTTTGCACACGAAAGATCAAGATAGATCATTGTCAGACCAGAGATGAGGGATGACTAGTTCAGAGTTGGGAGATATCCTTCAATCTACACTTTAATGTCCTAAATTCTGCCCTTATTTTTAAAGAATGCTCTTCTGAAGAAGAATACCAACCCAAAACATCACCAATCATTGCTCTCCAGAGATGCTGCCTGGCCCGTTGAGTTACTCCAGTGCTTTATGTCCTTATTTTTAGATGTTGACTTTATATTATTCCTGATTACCTATAACGATAAGTTGACAGTAGAGAAATATACCATTTTCAAGCATATGTATTTCTCCATGGTATAAAATTAGGTTCAATAAACAATGAAAAGACTCACAGACTGTGAAAGGAAACATGGAAGAAATAGTGAAAGACAAGTGGAAGCCAAACCTAATATAAAGTAATGTAAAGTAACATATGTTGACAGAAGGAACAGGGAGAAATAGTTTAGACCAAATTGTATGGTTCTCGAGTGTGCTGGGCATCCTGGGTATGTGCTTCTAACTCGGAAGGTGATTCTGTAGAATTGATTGCCACAGAAGGCTGGTGGATGACTTTTCAATCCCAAGAGCAACTGAATTAGGAGATGTCCTCATTCTTTAAGAAACATTATAGATGAGGCTCTCACTAGGTCTGCTCTTGCTCCCCCTCCCCCTATTCATAACAAGGACAGAGGCCCCCTTGACTTCACATTCCACCCCATCAGGCGTCGCATACAGCATATAATCCACCAAAATTTTTGCCACCTCCGACGGGATCCCACTACTGGCCACATCTTTCCATTTCCACCCCTTTTCTGCTTGCCGCAGAGACCATTTCCTCTGCAACTCCCCAGTCTACACGTCCCTTCAAACCAAAATCACCCCCTCCCCAGGTACTTTCCCCTGCAACAGCAGGAGATGCAACACATCTCCCTTTACCTCCCCCCTCGACTCCATCGAAGGACCCTGACAGTCTTTTCAGGTGAAGCAGAGGTTCATTTGCATCTCCTCCAACCTCATCTACTGTATCCGCTCTTCCAGGTATCAACTCCTGTATATCGGCGAGACCAAGCCCAGGCTCGGCGATAGTTTTGCTGAACGATGGCTGATCAGTTGACCTTAACCTACCTGAATTCCCAGTTGCTTGTCACTTTAACTTCCCCTCCCATGGACCTTGTGGCTAAAGGGATCAGGGGGTATGGAGAGAAGGCAGGTACAGGATACTGAGTTGGCTGATCAGCCATGATCATATTGAATGGCGGTGCAGGCTCGAAGGGCCGAATGGCCTACTCCTGCATCTATTGTGTATGTTTCTATGTTTCTATTCCCAATCTGACCTTTCTTCCTGGGCCTCCATTGTCAGAGTGAGGCCCAGCGCAAATTGGAGGAACAGAACCTCATTTTTTGCTTGGGTTGCTTACACCCTAGCGGTGTGAACATTGACTTCCACAACTTCAAATAGCCTTTGCATTCCTTCTCTCTCCATCCTCTCCCCCTTCCCAGTTGTCCCACTAATCTTACTGTCTCCGACTACATTCTATCTCTGTCCCGCCCACTCCGCTGACATCAGTCTGAAGAAGGGTCTCAATCTGAAATGTCACCCATTCCTTCTCTCCTGAGATGTTGCCTGTCCCGCTTAGTAAAGGGCCGGTCCCACTGTACGAGGTAATACAAGAGTTCTCCCAAGTTTTCCCGTGATTCGAACTCGGAGAATGTCCGTAGTGGGTCCGTAGGAGTTTGTGGATGTCTCGTAGTGGCTCGTACTAGCAACGGTAGGTACTCCGTAAATCCAGTAAACTCTTGACATTTTTTCAACATCGTGAAAAATGTCCACGAGTTAAAATCTACTTGTGATGAAAAAAATTGTTACTTTTTACTCTTTTGAGCCTCTACGAGACATCCACGAATTCCTACGGAACTGCTACCATACAATACAATACAATGAATACAATCAGTTTTATTCGTCACTTGCACATAAAGTGCAAGTGAAGTGAATTTTTCAGCAGCGGTACAATGAAAAAGGACACGGAAAACAGTCAAAATGTAACACAAACATCCACCACAACATTCATCACTGTGGTGGAAGGCACAAAATTTGGCCAGTCCTCCTCCATTTTCTCCTGTGGTCGGGATCTCAACCCTCAGCAGCCGCTGCTGTGGGCGTCCAGATGAGTGAAAGTCAAGGTAAGTCCTGAAACGGTGCCTCCCCCACCGGAGAGATGGGGGAGGTCTATGGACATTCTTCGAGATCGAATCATGGGAAAACTCGGGATAACTCTTAAATTACCTCGTACGGTAGGACAGCCCCTTTACTCCAGCATTTTGTGTCTTCGTGCAACTGAATTAGTGCCGCCTTTGAAATTATGCCAGAGTTGATGATTTAGTGTTACACCCAACTGGAACTTCAGCCAGATTCTTCCAGACACCATTCACTGAATAGTAGACCTATCCAGGAAAATGGGTCTGAGTATATAATGTAAGTAGAATAAGAGATATATAATCCATGACTTTGCTTTCAACACAGGAAGAATATTAGTTTTGTGATACCTGCTCATCTGTATCACAATCAGGAACCAGTGCTTCCACACCTCAAAAAAATAAATTCCTTAAATAGAATCCCAAATTTTCTGGAATTTGATGGTATTTCCTGAAATTTTCAAAAATGCTTCCTGCGTGGTATTTGTTGTTGGGTTTTTTTTGCGGGCACACATTAACAACACAAAGAAGAACAAGGCAATACAGATCTATGTAACTACACCGTATCCGCCTGGTTCTGTTATTCACTTATACAATGTTATGCAAGGCAGCTTTTGTTGCCTCCAACAGCTTTCATTGTCTTCGTTTTTTCAACCTGCTCTCGTGTGTCTCAGTCTCTGCTCTCCCCCTCTCTCCCTCCCTCCCTCTCTCCCTCTCCCCGCCCTCTCTCCCTCCCTCCTCCTCTCTCCCTCCCCTCCCTCCTCGGCCCCCCCCCTCTTTCTCTCCCTCCCCCTCTCTCCCTCCCGTCTCTCACCCTTCCTTTCCCTCTCCCTCTCCTCCCTCCCTTTACCTCCCCCCCTCCCCTCCCTCTCTTGCTCTCCCCTCTCTCCTTTTTCCCTATCTCTCCCCCCTCTCTCTCTCCCTCTTTCTCACCTCTCCCTCTCTCTCTCTCCCTCCTTCTCTCTCTCTCTCTCCCTCTCTCTCGCCCTCCCTCTCTCACCCCACCCTTTTTTCCTCCCCTCCCTCTCTTATTCTCCCCACCCCTCCCCCTCTTGCTCTCCCTCTGTCCTTCTCTTCTATCTCTCCACACCTCCCACTTCTCTCCCTCTCTCCACACCTCCCTCTCTCCCTCTCTCCACCCCTCCCTCTCACCCTCTCTCCCCACCTCCCTCTTTCCCTCTCTCCACAACTCCCTCTTTCCCTCTCTCCACACCTCCCTCTCTCCCTCTCTCCACACCTCCCTCTCTCCCTCTCTCCACACCTCCCTCTCTCACTCATGGCCCCTTGAGCCCACCCACCTTTCTGTAAACTCAAGGCCATCCAAATTTAACTGCAATCCCACCGCCCACTGGTAACCTTTCACCACTAGGCTTATCCAGAATTCTACCACTGCCTGAAATTTAATCAAAGGCTGAACTTCCACTGAGAAAGAGAATTCCAAAGAATCATTGTTATACGAGAATTTTCCCGAACAGTCTGTGATCCATAGCGCTGTGTTTAAAGCCCATAGCGCTGCAGCCGATAGCACTATATTTAGAACTCACAGCGCTGCAGCCGGCAGCTCTTTGTTTAATTCCCACGCGTTAAACTGACAGCGCTCTGTTTAATCCTTTGAGCGCCAAACCAGCAGTGCTGTGTGTATTACCTTTACACCCCTTCGCTGGCTGGATGTGGAAATTTCCTGAAATTCCCCGAAATTATTCAATTTCCCTAAAATTACCCGAAGCCAACCAGAATTTCCCGAATTTCAATGTTGAAACACTGTCAGGAACTATACTTTGTGAATATTTGCCCATATTAAGGTCAGTCCACATCTCCTGTCGCTGAACACCTCCGCTCAGTCCACCTGGGCCTATGTGATCTCCCGTTGGTAAACATTTTAACTCCCCTTCCCATTCCCATACTGACCTTTTTGTCCTGAGCGACCTCCACTGTCAGAGTGAGGCCCAACGCAAATTGGAGGATCAGCACATCATATTTCACTTGCGCAGCTTACAAGCCAGTGGAATGAGTATTGATTTCTTTAACTTCAAGTAACCCTTGCTTTCTCTCTCTCTCCATCTCTCAACCACCCTAGTTCTCTGACTAGTTTTCCCTCCACAAATGACTGAGAGGCCAAATTCTACTCTAACTCCAATTACAAGATTACAGGTTACACTACTGTAGTGGGCTGTATCGCGAACAATGACATGACAGGGTACAGGAAGGAGATAGAGACCTTGGTGTCAAGACAACAACTCTCTCAATGTCCTATCTCGTGGTTTTATCTAGTTATTGACTTCATGACATCAGGTAGTGTGCATTCTCCAATCAGTATCAATGGTGCTGAAGTGGAGATGGTTGAAAGCTTCAAGTTCTTAGGTGTAAATATTACCAACAACTTGTTCTGGACAAACCACATTGAAGCTATGACCAAGAAAGCACATCACGCGTCTATTTTCTCAGCAGACTAATGGGCCTGCCCCACTTAGGTGTCTTTTTAGGCGACTGCAGGAGACCAAGCAGTCGCCACATGGTCGTCACATGTTCGGGGAGTCGCCTTCACGGCCGTGAGGAGTTCCCACATTCTGGGAACTAGTCACGGCCTCATTATAGTCATCACAAATTTTGCAACATGTTGAAAAATTAGCGGCGAATAGAATGAAGCCGCCCTGGAGAGTAGCGAGAATTCTCGTGCCGTAGGTGGGTCACCAGGAGGTCCTAGTGGGTTGCCAGGAGGTCGAAGGTTCTCGTAAGTTCTCGTAGGTTGTAGCCGGTGAATTTCATTGGCTCATTGTGAAAAAAAAAAGTAAGCAATAGTTTTCAGAACAAAGGATAACCGACCGTAATGTTAATGTCCTCCGAGCTTCGCAGCCGTGTATCTCTGGCTTCTTAAAAGTTGTTTCCACTCCTTCTCCGCCCTCTCCCCCACCCCCTGTCCCCTCCTCTTTTAAAGGACTTACTGTACACTGTGCTTTAGCCGTCTTAATTACAGCGTCCTGTTCATCACGGTGTGTGTCTGTATCACCTTGGCTTTGCACCGTGTGAATTTCACTCAGACAGCGCTCTCCCCGCTTGCTCTGTCCCCCATCTGCATACCGGGCTGGTGAAGCAAGCGATGGGGGGGGGGGGGGGTGTGTGTGTGTGTGTGTGTGTGTGTGTGTGTGTGTGTGTGTGTGTGTGTGTGTGTGTGTGTGTGTGTGTGTGTGTGTGTGTGTGTGTGTGTGTGTGTGTGTGTGTGTGTGTGTTCCACTCTGTGTGTGTGTGTCGTGTGTGTGTTCTAGTTGCCAGTTTTTTCAGGCTACTTGCCCGGCAACATGACAGTCGTTGGCAGCCGCCTGAAAAATTGCCGAAGTGGGACAGGCCCATAAAGATGTTTGGCATGCCTGCATTGAATCTTACCAACTTCTATAGATGCACTGTACAAGTCATCCTATCAGCATGTATTGCAGCTTGCTTTGGCAACAGTTCTGCCCAAGACTGCAAGAAATTACAGAAAGTTATGGATATAATTCACTTTCACACAAACCTGCTTTCTCCCCATTGGATCCTTCTACACTTCATGCTGCCTCAAGGAAGCAGCCAGTGTAATCAAGGATCATTTACAAATGGTCACTCCCTCTCTTCCGCTCTCCTTTTGGGGGTGGAAGAAACAAAAGCTTGCAAACAGCACCATCAGATTGAGGAACAGCTTCTTTCCCACTGTTATCAGACGACTGAACAGTCCTCCCATAAACTAAGGTGTCATCCCGACCTTACAATCTATCTCATTCCAGACCCTACACGTTTTTATCTGCACATTCTTTGAAATGTTATAGCGTTGTTACACTATATTCCGCACTCCGGTATTTTTTCTACATACACAAACTACATTGTGTAATGCTTGATTGTGCTCATGTATAGCATGATTTGACTGGATAGCACATGGGCAAAGTTTTTCACTGTATTTGAGTAGATGTGACAATAATACCAATGCCTGGAATACTAAGAGAGATGCCATTTCCACACAGAAAGACTGGGGGCCTTCATGAGGCGCACAGCAACAGCAGTGGGGTGATTCAGTAGTGGCAGTCAATGGCAGGAGTCAAGATGAAAGGAGCTGCCTGCAGCACCATAAAAAAATCAATGATCTCATATTAGTAGCAAAGGTCAAATGCTAGGTCTCTCCATTTACTCCATAAGCTTTTCATGCTGCAGTCCCACCACTCACCCATAAACAAGCTTTGATTATAAGGTTTCATATCTAACTTATGCTAAGTTAGAAGTTACTCTCTCAAAGCTGATCCTGATAGTCCCAAAGCAGCTGGATGTGGTTCTCGAAAGCTATCTACAGTCTTTGCTGCTAAAAGTCATCAGCTTTTCACCAGCCATGTTTCAAACACTGATATTATAGAGGTGTACATGATCATGATAGGGTAAATGCAGAGTATTTTACCCACAGTAGGGGAATCAAAAACATGAGGACTTAGGTTTAAGGTGAGGGGGGGGGGGATTTAATAGGAACCTGAAGGGCAACATTTTTACACAAAGGGTGGTAGGTGTTTGGAAGAATCTGTCAGAGGAAATAGTTGAGGCAGATACTATTACAAGATTTAGACATGTACATGGATAGGATAGGCTTTGAGGTATATGGGCTAAATGCAGGCAGGTGGGACTAGTGTAGATGGGGGATGTAGGTCAGCATTGCCAAGTTGGCTGAAGGGCCTGTTTTCACATGGAATGACTATGCAGTAGCTTTGGTACAAAGAAAAACACAAAGAAGAAAGACTGTGCATACTGTAACTACCACCAGATTTATGGGTTGATAATTGTTTTTTTTATTTTTTATTTTTATTTTATTAGAAGCAATGTACATACATCTTAATCATAATATGCAACATACTACATTTCTTGTACAAATTCTTTTTTTTTAAACTTTAACCTGTAATAGAAAAAGAGAAAAGGACAAAGAGAAAGAAGAAGAGTGTGGATAGTAGTGAAGTGTAGTCCGCAGTAGTTGGCGTTAAGTGAATGATAATGGTTAAGTAGATTGCGTGCTTGAAAATGTGAAAAGAAAAGAAGAAAAAAAAAGGCCCCACAGAAAAGGCGGGCCTTAAAAAATGAAAAAGAAAATAAGTAAGGAATCTAAAAAAGGTAAGGCAAAGCAAGAAGGAAAGTGAATGTGCCTAATTCCTAACGATTCACACCCATCACCTAGTTCTAAAAGAGTTACTTTCCAGGGTTGTGTTGCACCATATTACACCTGTAACAAATCAATGAAAGATGACCATATTGTTAAGAATTGCTCTTGTTTTCCTGCTAGAACAAATCGCATTTCCTCAAGATGTAGTATTTCCGACATATTTGTAATCCACATTTTAAAAGTTGGGATAGGAGCGTTTTTCCAGAATTTAAGTATAAGTTTTTTTGCCATTATCAAACCGTAGTTTAATAAACATCTTTGATAATTGTTTTTTAAACTGCAGATCTGAATGACTGAAATAAAAACTGAAAATGCTGCAAATATTCAGCAGGTCAGTCAGCATATGTAGAAAGAGTTCACATTTCCAATCCAGGACCTTTGTCATCCAGAACATCCCAGACCTGAAATGTTGATTGTTTCTCTTTCCAAGGATAGTTAGTTGCAAGTTGGCATGTTTTGGTTTATAAATTCGGATCAGAAAGTATTGGATTTACTTCTTTGAGGCCAGTTGGATCCTGCGATGATGTCGCACAGTTGGGATGAGTTTAGAGCGTTAATAGATGGAGACTAGGGATTGTGTTCATTAGTATGGGCTTGGACTAAGCTGTGGGCAGCTAGCCATCGGAAGGCTGATAAGGTTACCTCCTCCCTCTCCCTTCCAATTCCTCCTATGCCACAACTGTTCACCATCTAGCTTGTTGAAAGGACGGAATCCTAATGATGTAAGGTTGTTCAGCGTACAGCAGACTACAAAGAAACTTGTGAACAGGGTCCTCTGGGCCAATCTAGATATTGGAAGACACACTACCTCTACACACGGAGGCAAGAGACATAGATGCTGGTATCTTGAGTAAAAAACAGAACCAATGGGATATCGGAAGCGGGGTAATGGAGAGTCGATGTTTCAGATTGCAGCCCTACTTCATACACAGTCTGGAGAATGGTCCCAAGCCAAAATTTCACCTGGCCATTTCCCTCAGATGCTGCCTGACCCGCTGAGTTTCTTATACACATTAAAGGTCACCTCTAACTATTTGTTCAGCAATATTATTTCCATTGTATGGATGGTATCCACAAGTGCGGGAATTTGACTATATATTCACGAGCCATGTCATCATCAAATAACCATCACCACCCCCCTTCAGCATGTTGTTATTTTAATGAACACTTCAGCTACTTTTGCAAATAGAAAATTGCTTCCATATTCTTTCTTCAAATTATATTGTTATTTTATTGATTTTAAAATCACAGAGAGCAATTATATTTCAGAAAATGTATTCCTGTTGCAATGGACCATTGCAGAATGGAGCCATCATGATTGTTGCCAGGAAACTGAGCATTAACCAGTATAATACATTTCTATGGGCATGCACTTGCTGGATAATGTTTAGTATGGTATCTCTCTTAATTGCAAAATATTTTAAGAATCATATTCAGCATTCATAAACCATGTTGTCAAAACCTCTTTCTAGATAAGCAAACAATGACATTAGGTTGTTTAAAACAAATGGATTCATTGTGAGCCCTTCTTTTGCTTGGTGATGTTCAAGTAGAAGAATAGCTCTGTGAGTATCCTAGGCTGGAAAGAACTGAGAAAAGACCTTTCATCAAATACCACAGCTCCTCGCACTTCCAGCACCTTGTCTTGCTGTGGTTGCCCTCTGTCCATTTTCCTGTTCTGTAATATTCTAATGCTTTTTAATTCACTCATACCTGTGAGTAAATGGTTTAAACAGATATATGTTAAAGACAAGACAAATGCTTTGAAAATGTTCAGTCCTCTCTCTGTAAACTTTGGTAACAATGGAAAGCTTGAGTAAGCATGGAATACTTGCAGAATTGCAGACAGACTAATAGAAATCAAACAACAACTTACCTGTAGGTAGTTGATATTTCTTTTTTTTTTAATTCTACAGCTGGTTTGGGGGAAAGGAGAGTTTGTTTGTTGGGGAACAAGCGTTCATCTATGTAGGCTTTATGAAAGGCATTAACAGGAGATCAGATTTGCAGCATTGCTGCTAAATCAACATTGCGTATTACAATCTGCTTATTTTGCAATTTTTTCACAGTTGCCAGCTGTGCTTTCAACAATATCCCCATCAAGCTGCTCTGTATATAATGGCACAAATAAGGTACGCACAGTAAATGGCTTTTCTTAACTGATGTGGTATCCATTCATTCCAAATGATACATTGACAAACAAAATTAAAACAATATTTTGTGGTGTGTGATGATTCTGACTAAACTATCCCAATTAGGATATAGCTAATTTATCAGCTAATCTCACATTAAATTCCTCAAATGGATAATGATATATAATATATATTATTTTAGCCAAGAGGACAATAAAGTACCTTTGGCGTTTGCATTGAGGTATGAAACCTTGCCTATTTTGAAGATAAAATGGTTGATTTTACCTGGTCCATGCATCACATCATTCAAAATTAGTTATGGACCAGAAATGGATATTTAATTTACCAAATTTTAAGTCTTTCTCTTCAGCAGTCACCAAGAGCACCCTCCAGTGCTATTATTTACGCATGGTGGTTTCAAATGGCACCACTGGGACCAGAATACAACTTTAATTAGGTATGGAGGTCACAGCGACTTCACTATAGAGTGTAGATAATGGGCCAAAATAACCAGACCTCAGGGTGAAACAACAGGTTAGTCTGGTTAGATTTAAATAAAGAAGTAATTGAAGTAAAAAAGTAATCTGAAGCCAGGAGTGAGTTCTAATGGGCCTGTCCCACTTCAGTGACTTTTTAGGCGACTGCAGGAGACTATGCAGTCGCCACATGTTCGCAGGTGGTTGGCGGGGAGTCGCCTTCATGGTTGTGAGGAGTTCCCGCATTCTGGGAACTAGTCGCGGCCTCATTATGATCGCCATGAATTTTTCAACATGTTTAAAAATTAGCGGCGACTAAAATCAAGCCACCATGGAGAGTAGCGAGAATTCTCGAGATGTAGGTGGGTTGGCAGAAGGTCTTAGTGTGTTGCCAGGAAGTCGAAGGGTCTCAGAGGTTCTCGTAGGTTGGAGTCGATACTGACGGGTGAAATTAATTGGCTCATTGGGGAAAAAAAGGTAAGCAGTGGTTTTAAATGTCCAACGAGTTTCACAGCCTTGTGTCTCTGGCTTCTTAAAAGTTATCTCCACTCCTTCTTCCCCCTTCTCCCCACCTGTTGTAAAGGACTCCAATCTTTTAAAGGACTCCCCCCTTCCCTTTTTAAAGGACTCCACTCCTTCTCCTCCCCCTCTTTTACAGTACACTGTGCTTTAGTCATCTTTTTACAGCGACAACCTTCCTGTTAATCGCTGTGTATGTCTGTATCACCTTAGCTTTACGCCGTATGAATTTTTTAGACAGGGCAAGCGGGGGGAGCAATGTCTAAAAAAAATCACATGGGCTGGTGAAGGAAGCAATGTGTTTGTGTGTGTTCCACTCTGACAGTCGCCGTTCCAGTTCCCCGTTTTTCAGGCGACTGCCGGCAACTTGACAGACGCCCGCAGTCCGCTGAAAAATCGCCGAAGTGGGACAGGGCCAAAATTTGTCAGGTGTTACAACAGAGACTTATCCTGATATCTCGAAGGTAGACAAAAATGCTGGAGAAACTCAGCAGGTGAGGCAGCATCTATGGAGCGAAGGAATAGGTGACGTTTCGGGTCGAGACCCTTCTTTATCCTGTTATCTCAATTTGTTACTAGAAATCAATAAACATCAATATGACAAAAGCTAGTAATCTTAAGATGCGACCCATTGTATAGAATTTATCATGCCTGCTTCTCCTTGTTTAGTAAGACAAATAAATTAGTCAACCTTCAGCAATTTGTTTAATACCAGCTTTTTTAATAATTAATTAATACTGCCATATCCTTTTTTTTAACCAGTTATTCTATTGATTTTATCATCACAAAGAGCACATATTTTAATAAGTTTGGTCATGCTGCCTGAAGATTGTTGTAGGACCATTTTACTTGTAGATATTTACAGAAGACAGTTGCAGAAGGGAACAGATTTTACAGCTTGAAATGCAACTTTGCTTTATCCTGTAATTACCTTCACTTGTTCCCTATTCCTTTTTCACATAGAAAGGTAAAAATCAGGAGGAAAAAAACAATGGAATAAAAACAAATTAATTTAATTGACTTGGATGTATCCTGCTCATCACATTTTATCACCAATTTAGCTTTAACTTGGAACAGAATAATTCATTCATCAGTTGTCTTTAGAATCGGAAAATCAATTGCTCAATTTGCAATCAATTTATGTTATTGCAGATCTCAAATTGGAATTAGTTTCTAAACATGCTTAAATATTTCAGTGGCTTGAGGGATGAAAATAATGCCATATGTTGCTATATCATTATAGGACAATTTACATCTTCTCATAAGACAATTCTCCCAACTGACATTGAGTATGAGAGTATGGCAATACAACTTCCTTTTCAACTTCCTTATTGAACACCCTTTCCCACCTTCACAGATAATGTATCAGTAGTTCAGAAAATTTACTTTAGGACTGTCAAATAATGTATTTGGTTATTGGTTTATGAACCCCAGATGAGCAGGTGAGCTCAATACATTGGCCATCTTGTATTGGCCTGTGGAAACCAATAGTTATTAATTTTATGGCAGACAAATAAGGCGGCCATAATCAGTCTTAACAATCAAAAATGATTTCTTAAAATGTTTCTTTAATTGCTATGCATTCACTCATTTTAAACAATGGAGATGAGAAATAGATGTTTTTTTTAAATTGCAGATCTTGTGGATTGTTCCATCCTATTGGAAATCTTTAAAATTGACACTTAATCATGTTATCATTGAAACAGAAAGTGGAACATCTTCAGTAGTGTTTCAGTTCACTTAAATGTAATGGAGGATTTGTGGCTTAATAAATTTAAGGGAGCCTTAATTGTGAGATGGTTCAGATGTTGTTTTGTAATTGCAGGATGCAGTATACATTTTCATTGGATTTTATTCCAAAGCAAAATATGAAAGTAAAATTGCAATTCCACATTAAGCAGGAAAAGCAGTTAACTGAATATTAGCAGCACGTGACTAGAATAGTTTTTCTAAATACAGGGTTGAAAGTAAGATGTATCCAAAAGTTAGTCAATAGTTCAGATACTTGGATAAGAGTGAGCATTCAAGCCCAACAAATTAAAACATACAACATAGAACAATACAGACATAACAATCTGGAGTAACTCAGTGGGCCAGGCAGCATCTCTGGAGCATCTGAACAGCGGATATCGCAGATGTGGTTGGAGGAGGTACAAGTGAACCTCTGCCTCACCTGAAAGGACTGTCAGGGTCTCTAGACAGTTGAGGGAGGACCATCACTTGCATCTCCCCCACCCTGGTCGTCAAACTAGTTTCACTGTCATCCTGCTGGGTTTCACTGTCTGTATTACACAATACCACCTTCCCCCCCAGCCAATAATGGAACATTGTGGGCTCCACCTTTCTTTGATCATCGTTGCTGGCTTTCAGCTGTCTTTTTGCAGATCTTTCATTAATTTGTTCTATCCCTTTTCATATCTCTCAGTTCCCTCTTCCCTGACTTTCAGTCTGAAGAAGGGTCTCAACCTAAAAAGACACCTATTCCTTATCTCCAGTTACTCCAGCTTTTTTCATCTATCTTCAGTGTAAACCAGCACCTGCAGTTTCTTCCTACACATAGAACAGTGCAGCACAGGAATGGGCCTTTTGGCTCACAATATTTGAGTCGAATATTAGTAAATAGTTAAATCACTTTACCAATACAAATTATTAATAATTTGTGCTTATTCAGAAGGGACAGTCTACCAGAAAATCCAGTGTAAAATACCTTAGCTTAAATGATTTCAGGCTGTTGGCTGAACTGTTATGGATTCTTCCCTAATGGCCAAGATTCCAAATTATATGCTTTAATTGCAAATGTTATTAACCACATCATTCTCCCAAGTCCTTAATTGACACCATAAACTTAACTCCATCCATTGGAAAAGAGTGCCAATTATCTACCTCCTGAATCAGTGGCCACAATATTATCAGGCGTACAGATCGAGCTGAAAAATGTCCATGATAAAGGGTAGAACTACAAAGCAATATATTTGATTCACCCTTTGAAACCAGTAGTAACTTTTACGCATTGACTTTGATGTGGACCTCACCTTTAAATCATGAACCTCATGCAAATTACTTTCAATTGGGAGTCTGATTATATTATTTCTGGAATTGTTTCTCAAAGTAGAAATTGCTCTCTATATCTTTGCAAAGCTAAACATTTTTTTCATGCTAGCTCAAAAATGTATTTCACCATGTGCCAGAGTTTTGCAGATAACTCGATACTTACACCAGAGGGGGTATAGGGAATAAATTTACTTTCCTGGAAAATGTAACAACATGCCATTGAAGGACATTAACAATACCCAGTGAAATTAAAAGAGCCAATGAACTGTATGTGGATTACACATAATAAACCATCTTAAAGAAAAAATAACATTAAACCCATACTAAAGGATTAAGGCTTATTTCTGTGCATGAAATCTAATATCTTTAATCTACAACTTTTGGGTTGGAGGGACAAAAAAGGGTGAAGTTTGGTGTTTTATCAATCGTCAGCAACCTGCAAAAGAGCTCTGTCAGAATTTAAACCCAAAGCATGGAGGTCGCATTGTGATTGAGAATTAAACTAAGCTCCCAGTACATTGCTTATCTGATTAGTTCCTTCTCTTAAGCACATTTACATGGTTATTTTCCTCTTGAAGAAGCTGAAGAACTTTGTTTGGATGGTAAGCAGAATAAGAATAGCAGTTAAAATGAAACATCTACACATTCCTCTTTGTTAGATTTATGATTTCAACACCAAACTATTTGTTTAAGCGGCAGAAGAAATGACTGTTGGATGTTGGCAAACCTATGATGCAGAGATGCAAATAAGAGTCTTACGACATCAATAAAACTTCCATGAGTTTCTAACTAGGCCTGAATGAGGAGATCAGTGTGGCTTCCTGATAGTCAGAGCTAGATATGATCTCCGGAAGTCCATCAGGAAAGCCAAGAGCGCCTACAGGGACAAAGTAGAATCTAACTACTACAGCTCTGACCCCAGATGCATGTGGAGTGAATTACGTTGCTTCATGGATTACAATGGGGAAAACAGGAGCACTGTCCAGCCTACCGGTTCATTCCTGGATGAGCTTAACACCGTCTATGCCCGGTTCGATGCAGACAACATAGTGCCCACCATGAGTCCACAGGTGTGCAGGGGGACTACCTCACCGACCCCGCAAACGGCAGACATGAGGCGGTCCTTCAAAAACGTCAATGGCCGCAAAGTTCCAGGGCCGGATGGTATTCCAGGGCAGGCTCTCAGGGCGTGCACTGATCAACTGGCAGAGGTGTTCACCAACATCTTCAACCTCTCCCGGAGTCAGTCTGTGGTACCCACTCCCTTCAAAGCATCCATCATTGTTCCTGTTCCAAAGAAACCATTAATCTCCTGTTTAAATGATTACTGTCCTGATATCAGTCATCATGAAGTGCTTCGAGTGACTAGTCAAAACTCACATCTGCTCCTCTCTCCCTGATACCTTGGACCCTCTTCAGTTTGCGTATAGACCAAACAGAGCCATGGACGATGCCATTGCCATGGCAACTCACACCGCACTCACCCACCTGGACAAAGGGAATACATATGTGAGAATACTCTTCATTGACTATAGCTCGGCATTCAACACTATCATTCCCTCAAAACTCATACCCAAGCTCCTAGATCTTGGACTGGAGACCTCCATCTGCGGCTGGATATTCGACTTCCTGACGGGCAGGCCGCAGGTGGTGAGAATTGGCAGCCACACCTCTTCCTCACTGATCCTCAACGCAGGCGCACCACAGGGCTGTGTGCTCAGTCCTCTACTGTACTCCATGTTCACACAAGACTGTATTGTTAAGCACAGCTCCAACATCATCTTAAAGTTTGCTGACGCCACGACCATCCTGGGCCTCATCACAGACAATAATGTGACGGCCTATAGAGAGGATGTAAAGGCACTAAACAGCTGATGCCAGGAAAATAACCTCTCTCTCAATGTCAGCAAAACTAAAGAGATGATCGTGCACTTCAGGAGACAGCAGGGGAGTGGACACCTCCCCATCCACATCGGTGATGCTGAGGTTGAAAGGGTCAGCAGCTTCAAGTTCCTCAATGTGCACATCACTGAGGATCTGTCTTGGACACTGCACACGGACACAATAACTAAGAAAGCCCGCCAGCGGCTCTTTTTCCTGAGAAGACTGATGAAGTTTGGCATGAAAGCCAGCATCCTCACAAACATCTACAGTTGCACCATCGAGAGCCTGTTGACGGGTTGCATCACAGTCTGGTGCGGGAACTGTTCTGCCCACAGCTGCAAATCACTACAGAGAGTGGTGAAGGCGGCACAGCACATCATTGGCAACTGTCTCCCGGCCATTCAGGACATTTTCCACCGGCGGTGCCTGCGGAAGGCATACAGCATCATCAAGGACCACAGCCACCCAGCACGCAGACTGTTCTCCTTGTTGCTGTCAGGTAGACGATATAGGAGCATGGTTGCACGCACCACCGGACTTAAGAATAGTTTTTATCGTCATGCCATCAGGCTTCTGAACTCATAAACACATCATATATGTTGATTATTTTATTTATTATTGTCTTTTACCTACCAATGTCACTTTTATCTTATCTTTTTTTAACCTTAATTTTATCCTTGTGATATAATTGCAAAGGTGACCCGTTGTCTTGTCAAAAACATTTAATTGTACTGGTGACCCTGTGTAAACCCACATATGACAAATAAAACTGAATTGAACTGAACTAAACTGAATTAAGCCTCAGGCAGCATGTATCTTTGCTGGGCTTTTTCAATACCTAGTGTAATGTTTAAACAAACTAGCACATTTCTCTGCTTGGTTACATAACATTATTTAAAACATGTGCCAATGCAGTTTACTCTTCTAAATGCGATTTCAATACAATTGATGTTCATGTCTTTTAAGTCTTGTTGGAGTTAACTCTGCTGCCAAGAGGTTGAGCAGAAGGTCTACTTACAAAGTGCTGTCAAAGTTAAAAGCATTTTGAAGAGTTGTCAGGATACATGTTCCCAATCAATTATCAACTCGCCTACATAAAGGTATGCAACCTTTGCCTGACAACTCCTGCTTACCACCTCTCACATCAGGAACAGCACAAAACAAAACAAATCTTTCACTATGGCATCTGTAGTCAGTGGTTCAGCACTCAACATTACTTTGCTGTTAGTATTTGTAACTTTTGTTCTGCTTGAGTCTGGATTTATGTGGTAACTTTGGTGTTGTTACTGTCATCACAGAATATTGAACACTTAGTCTCTTTGAAAATTCAAAATATCTTTTTCAATTGTGTACTGGTAATATAAGAAATGACAGGTACATCTCCGCATTGATGTACTCCACAGTGGCATGAAGATCTGGGCTGAACAAACTGCCAACCATGTACTGCCTTCCTGTTAACATCTGGTATTTACAGATAATTACAGAATTACAGATAACGTACATCATGGATGGAGGCTAATTGCCCATCGTATCTACGCCAGCTCTATACAAAAGCAAAGTAACTTCTCCCATCCCTGCTCCCTGTTCCCATATGCCAAATTTTTTGCATTCAAATACTGATTTAATTTCTTTTTGAAGACTTGATAGAATTTTCCTCCACTACCCCACGCATTGTACAACAAATATATTAACTCCTCACTACATAGAAATGTTTTCATCATTATTTTGTTTATGATCTTCTTTTCTGTGTCTATGATTCTTGAAATTTTTCCCCATTGGGAACAGTCCCTTGCTATCTATTCTGATTATATCCTTCACAATGTTAAATGCTTCTGCCAATCCTCTATAAGTCTCCTTTGTCCAAAGGGGTACAGCCCCAGCTTCTTAGTCTATCCAGATGGCTGAAGTCTATTTCCTTGGTATCACTCTGGTAAGTTCCTTCTCTGAGTCCTTAACATATTTCCCAATATCTGATGCCCAGAAATGGATACAACAGTTCAAATTGGCCACACCATTGTTACAAAGGTATTTCATAATTTCCTTGTTTTTTTACACCATGCTTTGATTTATAAAATTCAGATTCTTGTATGCTCCATTAACCAATTTCTCCACACGCCATAGTATTTTCAACAATTTATCCACATGCATCCACCAATACTTAAGTCTCTGTACCTTTTTTAGACCAACGTCTTCTAATTTACAATACCACTCCTCGTTCTTATTTCTGAAACTGTCACTTTGCAAACACACAATCTTAAATTTCATCCACCATGTGTCTGTCCATTCCACCAGCCCAGCTATCTCCTACCTTACCATTCCAGATTGTGTGTTAGCTGCAAATTCAGAAGTTGTGTCATGTTAACCGAAGTCCAATGAACTGCTTCTACTCCGGACCCATGGCGAACACCACTTTACACAGGTCCATAAAACTATTTTTTGCAAGTAATGACAGAGATATCTTCATAAGCAATCCCTATAGGTGGAATACAGTGCCTGGCGGTGAGGAAAGGTTGGTAGTTTATATGCTGCTTCTGCAACTATGTGCTCTCAACACATGGAGTTGTCGTTCAATCCAAACTATCTCACCACAGTGCGGCTCCTTACCACCAGCGATGTTTCCATTTGGTGGAGCTTATCTTCAGAATTCATGGGAAACTGTTCAATCCCAGCCGATTGCAATTTAGAACCCAGATCGCCCCCAACTTCGGTGGACAAAAGCAATATGCAGAGCGCACTTGTATGTTTTCTCAGAGGCCAAACTCCAAGCCATCATCAACTTATTCACTGCAGCATATGAGAGGATGGGGCCTACACTCAACGACCATTGTTCACTGCCAATCTGCCCTTGTTGTACAAACTTTATCTCTGATTTTTATTATTATTTTAGGGAGAATAACAAATGATAGTATAACTTAGTTACACTCACAGAATTATGCCTTTTAGCCAAAGTCACGGAATACATCATCACCCATCCTGATCCCCCTGAGTAACAGGATAGGCTCACCAAGTATGAGGGCTGGCAATATACAGTCAGAAGGATAGTTTTATAAATTGGCTTAAGCTGCAAAGGTGAACACAAGCAAGGGATCATCTTGCAGATTACCACCTGCAGATCTCTGTCAGCGAATGTACCCCTCATGTTGAATATCATTTGGAAGAAATACTGACACCAGCAAGGGCACAAGATGTACTCTGACTGCAACTGTTCTCATTTGAAATATTTTTTTTGTCAGTGTGGCCGAGTGTCATAGAGTCATTCAGTGCAACTTGTCCATGCTAACTAAGTAGACTAATAGAACTGGTCCCACTTGCTTGCACCTGGCCTATTTCCCTCCAAACCTTCCCAAACTATGTATCTAAGTTAACTGCAAATGTCATAACTCTAACCGCTTCTACCATTTCCTCTGCCAGCTCGTTCAATGTGAATACCACCCTCTGTGTGAAAATGTTGCCTTTTTAAATCTTTCTCTTACCTTAAATCTACGCCCTCAAGTTTTATGCTCCCCTACTCTTATGGAAAAGAACTGTGGCTATTAGTCTTATCTAGACCTCTCATGATGTTTGCAAGGTCATTCCCTGGCCTCCAATGCTCCAGGGGTGGAAACAGCTGTCAGCCTCTCCTTACAACTCAAACACTCTAGTCCTGGAAACACCCTTGTAAATCCTTTCCAGTTTAATGACATTTTTCTTATATAACATGACATTTAACCCTTTTTCATGACCAGAGCCTCAATATCTTTTGTCACCAGGGTTTGCTACTGCTGCCGGCCTTGTTCTTCATTCTACCAAGAACTTGCAGTCCCTGAACTCTCACTGTATACATTTGAAAGCCTCCCATACATAGCAGATGTATTTTACATGCAACAACCTCCTCCCCACCCCACCCCCTGCAAATCAATTTATGAAAGTTCCTGCCTAATCTCATCAACATTAGCCTTGCTCCTATTTTGAACTTCAGATTTTGGACCAGTACCATCCTTAAACGTTCCTACTTTAAACATAAGCAAATTATTATCACTGGTCCCAGTGTTTCCCCCCCCTAACAGTTCAGTGAGTTGTCCTGCCTTATTTCCCAAGAGGAGGTCAAGTATGAGATCTTCCCTAGTAGGGTCTGGTTTCCAAGCAATGCTTTATAGTATTGTATAGGAAAGAACTGCAGATGCTGGTTTAAACCGAAAATAGACACAAAGCTGGAGTAACTCAGCCTGTCAGACAGCATCTCTGGAGAAAAGGAATAGGGACGTTTCTGAAGAAGGATCTCGACCTTAAAGGTTACCTATTCCTTTTCTCCAGAGTTGCTTTAGAGTGTGTCATTGAGGAGGCTTGGTCAAATCAATGTCAATGGGAATTAAGTGGAACTCTATATTAGCTCGTCTTTTCTAGCAAACAAGGAATATGCTTTTTCGAGGCCATTTAGCTTATCTAAGACCTCAATACACATGTTTTCAAGGCAGCATTATATCCGGCATCTTCAGTTGCTTCACTAATCATATCTATATTTCTATATTATATATTTCTAATATAGAAATAAAAAGTTCACTATTGATTGCACAATTCCATACACAAGATGCGAAAATATCTCCTCAAAAACCATGACCTCTTGAAGGAAAGGATAACTTATTCATGGGAATACTGCCATCTAGACAGCTCTTCTAGCCACAGACCAACCTGGGCTGACATATATTTCTCCTACATCGACTCCTTCAAATCAGGAAACACCTTGCAGTTTTTACCATGTATACACTTACAGCACAATGCATATCAATTCAGGAAAATCAGCACATCAGCAGCTTTTCAATGGTAATTAAAATTGCAGAATAAAAGCTGACCTGCTTCACGATGTCCACTACCTATGAATAAATAAAACAATGTTAAAGAAATATACTTCAACACACAATTAAACTCATGAATGACGAGAATTATATATTCATAACTATGGCTTCCCATGTGCATTTGACTCTTTAACCTAATCATTTTAAATTTTCTGGTTTAATTTTGTTAAATCATGCCATTACTATTTTCTTGTTCTTAAAATTAAACCATACACACATCAATCATTTGTTACTTATTATTCCTACTTATGAAACATGAGGACATATTGCATCTTTGAAATTACGTGTGGAATTTATTTTTTCACTCTTCTCATAGTGCATAGATGGCAACTCATAACAGCCATCCAGTTGAATGTCTGACACAAACAAATGTGTGCATTTCTATCAATTTCTTAATTTCCATAGATCAAAATACAACACAGTAGGAAGATGATCACTTACAATTGTTTTGAATTGACTTTCTTTACTCAGGGAGTGTCATTTAATTGCATATTGTCAGAGTGAATGTATGCTTTGCAAATCATTAATTTGTCCATGTAACTGAACAAAACAGAAATCAACATGTCAGTAGATTCCCCTGCAATGCAAATTTAGCTCAATAACACATAAATTATTCAAGAATCAATGGAAAATAATTTTAGGTTGCATCTAATCACTTGCACAACTACATGTAAAGTGAGGATTCTACAATGATTATGTATTCTTTCATTTAATTTATTGAAAGATGGAAAAGGTTCAAAGCAGTCCCGCTCCTTAGAATTTAGCAAGGAATCTATTTAGTTTTGAAACATAAAATAACAAATTTACAGCAAATTTGTACTCTGTCAAATAATTATTGGACACCATTTTAAGACCCAGATACTTTGATTCTGGGGAAGGAATAGAAAACAATGGAAAATCCATTCAATGTGATAGCTGACCGGATTTCTGTTCTGTGAATCAGAATTTATGTTATTCATTTGCAGTACGTGAAAGTTGACAGCAAGGCCAGCATTTAATATTCATTGCCAAGTCCCGAGAGCCACCTTTTTGAAAATAGATTCAGTTATAAGAACATAAGAATCGTGAACAATACTAGGCCATCTGGCCTTTGAGCCTGTTCTGCATTTATCAAGACCATAAGATCATATGACTTAGGAGCAGCATTAGGTCATTTGGCCCAACGGGGTCTGCTCAATCTTTCAATCATGGCTTATCTATTTTTCCCTTTCAGCCCCATTCTCCTGTCTTCTCCCCATCTTTGATGCACCTTAATAATCAAGAAGCTATCAATCTATTGGCTAATTTTGCCTAGTTTTCTGTCTCTGTATCATTTTCTGTGCTTTCTCTTGATTACCTTAATATCTTGCAATCTACTAATCACTGATTTGAGTGAATAATGAGTTAATAACTGAGTTAATAATGATGTTGTGATTAAGTCTCTTAACCTTTCAGGGTAGAGACGTACAAGACGCTAGTGAGGCTGCATTTAGAGTATGGTATTCAGTTTGATCACCCTGCAAAGAGATGTTGTTAAGCTGGAAAGAGTGTATAGAAGATTTACGAAAATGTTGTCAGGACTTGAGGGTCTGAGCTACAGAGAGAGGTTGGACAGGTGAAGACTATATTCCTTGGAGTGCAGTAGGTTGAGAGGTTAGGTTTAGTTTATTGTCACCTTTACCGAGGTACAGTGAAACACTTTTGTTGCGTGCTATCCAGTCAGCAGAAAGACAATACATGAATACAATTGAGCCATTTACAGTGTATAGATAGATGGTAAGTGAATAATGTTTAGTACATGTAAAGCCAGCAAAGTCCAATCACGATTGTCTGAGAGTCATCAAAGACGTAGATAATAGTTCAACACTGCTCTCTGGTTGTGGTAGGATGATTCAATTATCATCTACAGGTGTATAAAATCATGAGAGGTGCAGATAGGATAACTGCACATAGACTTTTACCCAGAGTAGAGGGATCAAGAATCAGGGGACATAAGTTTAAGGTGAGAGTGGAAAGATTTAATAGGAATCCAAGGGGCAATTTTTTCATACAGAAGGTAGTGGATGTATGGAATTAGCTGCCAGAGGAGGTAGTTGAACAGGAACTAACACAACATTTAAACAACATTTAGACAGATATATGGATAGGATAGTGGGATATAGGCCTACAACAGGCAAATGGAACTAATGTAGATGGGGCATCTTGGTCGGCATGGGCAAGTTGGGCCCACAGGGCCTGTTTCTATGCATAGGACTGTATGACTCAAAGAGACTGCTTCCTCTATTTGAAGAGATTACTCTACATCTCAGAACTAAGTGACCTACTCCTTATTCTGAGTTTGTTATCTCCAGCCCTTCACACACAAGGCAGGGGAAACATCGAAGGTAGACAAAAGTGCAAAACTCAGTGGGTGCAGCAGCATCTATGGAGCGAAGGAAATAGGCAATGTTTCAGGCCGAAACCCTTCTTCAGACTGAAGTCGTAGAGTTGGAGGGAAGGGGGAATCACAGAGGGGGAGCAGTTAGAGTTTGTAGAGTTGGAGGGAAGTCTACCTTTGATTTTGCCTACCTTCGATTTTCCAGCATCTGCAGTTCCTTCTTAAACACAGGGGGAAACATCATCCGTACATCCATCTTATCAAGTTCCATCAGAATTTTACCATGTTCGCTGGAGATGTTGCAAGACCCATTGATTTCAGCAAATTGCCTTGTTTTAATAAACTGGCATCCGCAGTTCCTTGTGTCCCAAAATCATGTTGTTTTGGTACTAATTTGGATAACCTCACATTTTACCAGATTATATTCATGTGCCATGTTCACATTGCTTACCTATAATCAGGAATGGTTACAGAGGACTGGAAAATCACAAATATGACTCCATTGTTTAGGAAGGTAGCAAGACAAAATAAAAACAATTATAGGCCAGTAAGTCTGACTTCTGTGAAGGATAAAATGTTAGAGTCTGTTATTAAGGATGAGGTTCATGGTACTTGGAGCACGATAAAATAGGCCAAAGTCAGCATGATATTGTTAATGGTAGATCTTGCCTGACAAATCTGTTGAACTTTTTTGAGGAGGTAACAAGCATGATTTTCAATTAAGAGTGGGCGGATGTTGTTTACTTGGGATTTTCAGAAGACCTTTGATAAGGTGCCACACATGAGGCTGCTAAACAAGATAGTATGGTATTGGTATTAGATGCAAAGTACTGGCATGGATAGAAGATTGGCTGACATTGCAGGTTTGTCAGTGGTAAGGAAGGCAAATGCAAAGGTAGCAGCCATTTCAAGGGGACTAGAATATAAAAACAAGGATGTTGTAGTGCGTGGGTCTCAAAAGGAAGCACAGAGTCCAGTGTTTTGGGAGGCACCTTTTATTATGTTCCTCCCGGTTGTTGGGAAGACCAAACCAGAGAGAGATGGCACCCAAACCCCTGCCTTTAAACCCTCTGGCTAAGGGCCGCCTCCGGACTGAACCACTCCCGTGCCGAGGGGTTCAACAGTACGATGGCACGACCCTTGGGAGCCACCACAATGTAATGCTCAGGCTTTATTAGTTGCTGGTGAGGCCATATCTGGAAAATTGTGAGCAGTCTTGGGCCCTAGATGTGAGGAAGGATGTGCTAGCTTCAGAGAGGATCCAGAGAAGTGTACAAGAATGATTCCGGCAATGATTGGATTAACATATGAGGAACGTTTGAAGGCTCTGTGCCTGTACTTGCTGGAGTTTAGAACAATGAGGGGGGATCTCAATGAATCCTACCAGATAATGAAATGCCTGGATGTTGCCAGTGATGGGAGAATAGGAAGGTGGTCAACGGTTAACGGAAGAAGACAGGAGAATGGGGTTGGGAGGGAAAAATCGATCATCCATGATTGAATGGTGGAGTAGACTCGATGGGCTAAATGGCCTAATTCTGCTTCAATGTCTCATGGTCATATAATAACCCCCTCCACCTTTAAATCTCTTGATATCCTCCCCCCTCTTCACAAACCTATTTAGATTTTTATCATTAGCAAACTTAGATCTACAACATTTTGTCCTACAACCCAAATTACTGATATAGATTGTGCATAGCTAGGGCAAAAGCTCTAATCATTGGGTGTTCCTCATGTCATGACCTGCCTATCTGAGAAACCCATGTTTATTCGCATTTATTGTTTTCTGTTTATAAATCATTTCTTAATACTTGCTGATATATTGTATCTGTCTTTCTTGATTTGTGTAGGATGTTTTCAAAAATCCAAATGGATATATTACATGAATAGGACAGGTTTAGAGGGATAAGGGCCAAATGGAGACAAGTGGGACTTGTCAATGGGACATGTTGGTCGGTGTGGGCAGGTTAGGCCAAAGCATCTGATTCCACACTATATGCTTCAAT
This sequence comes from Leucoraja erinaceus, assembly GCF_028641065.1. NCBI lineage: Eukaryota > Metazoa > Chordata > Chondrichthyes > Rajiformes > Rajidae > Leucoraja > Leucoraja erinaceus. The sequence goes on from NC_073379.1 coordinate 60,142,097, forward strand.
GACTCCATGACTAGCACATCTGCCATTTCCCCTTATCTATTCAACAAGTCACATCTCAAAAACTTCCAATTGATTAGTCAAACATTATTTTTTGTCTTCTGTCATGAAGACAGACAAAATATTTGTTTAATTTCTTTGCTATTGCCTTATGGCCCATTATAAAGTCTCCCTTCACTGCCAGCCAAGTACCCACATTTGTCTTTTTCATTGTTTATTATTTGTACACCTATACAAACTCTTAGAGTCTGCTTTTATGTTTCTTGTCAATTTATTATCAAGAGACAAGAGTCAAGTTCCTAAGAGTGTTTAATTGTTATATGCAGCAACATATCAATGAACATTTATGGTGAGAGGGGAAAGATTTAGTTGAGGTGGGAAGAAGCTGTTCTTAAACCTGGAGGTACCAGGGTGATGTGGATCTTTGACATTAGTTGCCTTCTTCCTGTAGATCTCTTCAATGGTGGGGATATCAATACCCATGATAGACTGGGCAATGTCCACCACTTGCTGCAGCCTCCTTCATTCTTGGGTGTTTAAGTTGCCGAACCAAGCCGTGATACAACAAGTCAGTATGCTCTACCATATATACGAGATAGACATTCTATCTCCATTAATTTCTTGACCTACCTTTGTTGAATTTTAAATGCTCCCAATCCGCAGACCTAATGTTATTTCTGGCAACTGGAGAAGCTTCTTGTTTTGATTTAATGGTTTAATTTGTCCTGCCAGTCAGGAACATATACTGTTTTTCCATTCGGGTTATTTGCCTTAAATGAGTTTATCTTTTGTAAGAAATGTACTATTTCTTTAACTGCAAACTGTTGTTCTCCCATTATAATTCCTCTTGATGTAGTTTCCCAATCAACCACACCAAATCGATTAATGTGCCTTCATAGTTCCCTTTGTTTAGTCTTAAAGACCCTAATTTCAGATTGGACCACTGCCCAACTCAAAATAAAATGTGTTTATATTATATTCACATTTCCTAAAGACCACTTTACAATAATTATTAATTAACTTTTTCTTATTGCACAAAACCAGAATTAAAACAAGTTTTTCCTGGTTTGTTTCAAATAAAAATTTCATTGTTCTGTTTCTAGGCATATGACAATAAAACACTCTTGACTATTGATCTAGCAAACAATATTTCATATGTTCCACGAATTTGTCTTCCATTTTGTTATTGCCATCCTAACTCTCCAGACTATATGTAATTTAAAGTTCCCACCAATTATTTTACTACTCTTTTGTATACCCTTCCAGCATCTCCTTCTATGCAATGGCCATTATCACACCTACTATTTGATTGCCTACAAGTCATACCAACATCTTCTTTAAAGTTTCATAGCTCCACTCAAATTGATTCCAATTCTACATCATGATCAATTGAGCCAAGTTTATTTCTTACCACAATAACATGTTAACACTTATTAATAATGCTTTCCTATTTCTTTTTCCATTTGCTTGTCCTTTTATAAATGGAAAATACCCTTGAACATTGACCTACCAAAGTTGGGCAACCTGCAGGTATTTTCCTCTAATAGCAACTGATCATAACACTTTACTTCATGATCAAATGTGTCATTGATTCATCTACTCTAGTTGGACTTGCTGCCTGCATTTAGTTTTAATTTTGTTCATTCGCTTAATATTTTTCAAATATTTACACAATTTTCTGTTTGCCTTTGCTTCCGGTGGGTGGCATTCAAATGTGCGGCTTTGTCCTGAGTGGTAACAATATTATTGATTATTGTTGTAAGTGCATTCAACTTAGGAATATTCCATAACACTCCAGAATTGGGCAGTTTGGGTAGCTGAGACTCACAGGCCCCTTGCCATAGCTTTAACCCAGACTTGGAGTATGTGATTAATATGGAGCACAAGTGCCTCTTCAAGTTAATTACAAAACAAAAAGTAGGTTTCCATCTTTCATGCGTGAAACTTTTTCAATGAAATAAGGATGAGCAAAAATGTGTCACAAGCAGACAAATGATCAAAGAGAAGAACTTAAAGCATTATCAAAATTACATTTACACACGACTTTCTGTTTTCAATTATGCCTGTCGCCTAAAGTTTATTTTTAAACTACAACATAATTTTGGTTATTAAGGATCAAACAATGGCTAATGTTTTATCCTTGACTGAAAATAAATTATGAGGTGTACATAAAATGGTTTCCAGTTCAGTCACAGATATCTTTGGATGAGTCAAGAACGAATTAAGCCAATAATGCTTGGCGAGTCAAACTAGGGATAGAGAAACATAGAAAAATAGAAAATAGGTGCAGGAGTAGGCCATTCGGCCCTTCGAGCCTGCACCGCCATTCAATATGATCATGGCTGATCATCCAACTCAGTATCCTGTTCCTGCCTTCTCTCCATACCCCCTGATCCCTTTAGCCACAAGGGCCACATCTAACTTCCTCTTAAATATAGCCAATGAACTGGCCTCAACTACCTTTTGCGGCAGAGAATTCCAGAGATTCACCACTCTCTGTGAAAAAAGTTTTCCTCAATCTTCCTGCATCTTGCCTGTCCAACCCCTTAAGAATTTTGTAAGTTTCTATAAGATCCCCCCTCAATCTTCTAAATTCTAGTGAGTACAAACCGAGTCTATCCAGTCTTTCTTCATATGAAAGTCCTGACATCCCAGGAATCAGTCTGGTGAACCTTCTCTGTACTCTCTCTATGGCAAGAATGTCTTTCCTCAGATTAGGAGACCAAAACTGTACGCAATACTCCAGGTGTGGTCTCACCAAGACACTGTACAACTGCAATAGAACCTCCCTGCTCCTATACTCAAATCCTTTTGCTACGAATGCTAACATACCATTCGCCTTCATCACTGCCTGCTGCACCTGCATGCCTACTTTTAATGACTGGTGTACCATGACACCCAGGTCTTGTTGCATCTCCCCCTTTCCTAATCGGCCACCATTCAGATAATAATCTACTTTCCTGTTTTTGCCACCAAAGTGGATAACCTCACATTTATCCACATTGTACTGCATCTGCCATGCATTTGCCCACTCACCCAGCCTATCCAAGTCACCTTGCAAACTCCTAGCATCCTCCTCACAGCTAACACTGCCCCCCAGCTTCGTGTCATCCGCAAACCTGGAGATGTTGCATTCAATTCCCTCGTCCAAATCATTAATATATATTGTAAATAGCTGGGGTCCCAGAACTGAGCCTTGCGGTACCCCACTAGTCACTGCCTTCCATTGTGAAAAGGACCCGTTCACTCCTACTCTTTGCTTCCTGTCTGCCAACCAGTTCTCTACCCACATCAATACTGAACCCCCAATACCGTGTGCTTTAAGTTTGTATACTAATCTCTTATGTGGGACCTTGTCGAATGCCTTCTGAAAGTCCAGATACAACACATCCACTGGTTCTCCCTTATCCACTCTACTAGTTACATCCTCCAAAAATTCTATAAGATTCGTCAGATATGATTTACCTTTCATAAATCCATGCTGACTTTGTCCAATGATTTCACCACTTTCCAAATGTGCTGCTATCCCATCTTTAATAACTGATTCTAGCAGTTTCCCCACTACCGACGTTAGACTAACTGGTCTGTAATTCCCTGTTTTCTCTCTCCCTCCCTTTTTAAAAAGTGGGGTTACATTAGCTACCCTCCAATCCTCAGGAACTACTCCAGAATCTAAAGAGTTTTGAAAAATTATTACTAATGCATCCATTATTTCTGGGGCTACTTCCTCAAGTACTCTGGGATGCAGCCTATCTGGCCCTGGGGATTTATCGGCCTTTAATCCATTCAATTTACCTAACACCACTTCCCGGCTAACCTGGATTTCACTCAGTTCTCCCATCTCATTTGACTACCGGTCCCCTGCTATTTCCGGCAGATTATTTATGTCTTCCTTATTGAAGACAGAACCAAAGTAGTTATTCAATTGGCCTGCCATGTCCTTGTTCCCCATGATCAATTCACCCGTTTCTGACTGCAAGGGACCTACATTTGTTTTAACTAATCTTTTTCTCTTCACATATCTATAAAAGCTTTTGCAGTCAGTTTTTATGTTCCCTGCCAGTTTTCTTTCATAATCTATTTTCCCTTTCCTAATTAAGCCCTTTGTCCTCCTCTGCTGGTCTCCAAATTTCTCCCAGTCCTCTGGTAGGCTGCTTTTTCTGGCTAATTTGTACGCTTCATCTTTTGTTTTGATACTATCCCTGATTTCCCTTGTTATCCACGGATGCACTAACGTCCCCGATTTATTTTTTTGCCAAACTGGGATGGACAATTGTTGTAGTTCATCCATGCAGTCTTTAAATGCCTTCCATTGCATATCCACCGTCAACCCATTAAGAATCAATCGCCAGTCTATCTTGGCCAATTCACGTCTCATACCCTCAAAGTTACCTTTCTTTAAGTTCAGGACCCTTGTTTCTGAATTAACATTGTCACTCTCCATCCTAATGAAGAATTCAACCATATTATGGTCACTCTTGCCCAAGGGGCCTCGCACAACAAGACTGCTAACTAACCCTTCCTCATTACTCAATACCCAGTCTAGAATAGTCTGCTCTCTCGTTGGTTCCTCTACATGTTGGTTTAGAAAACTATCCCGCATACATTCCAAGAAATCCTCTTCCTCAGCACCCTTGCCAATTTGATTCACCCAATCTATATGTAGATTGAAGTCACCCATTATAACTGTTTTACTGTTGCATTAATTTCTAATTTCCTGTTTGATGCCATCCCCAACTCCACTACTGCTGTTAGGTGGCCTGTACACAACTCCCACTAGCGTTTTCTGCCCCTTAGTGTTTCGCAGCTCTACCCATATCGATTCCACATCCTCAAAGCTAATGTCCTTGCTTTCTATTGCGTTAATCTGCTCTCTAACCAGCAATGCTACCCCACCTCCTTTCCCTTTCTGCCTATCCCTCCTGAATATTGAATATCCCTGGATGTTAAGCTCCCAGCCTTGGTCACCCTGGAGCCATGTCTCCGTGATCCCAACTATATCATAGTCATTAATAGCTATCTGCACATTCAACTCATCCACCTTATTACGAATGCTCCTTGCATTGAGACACAAAGCCTTCAGGCTTGTTTTTACAACACTCTTACCCCTTATACTGTTATGCTGAAAAGTGGCCCTTTTTGATTTTTGCCCTGGATTTGCCGGCCTGCCACTTTTACTTTTCACATTGATTCTACCCTCATTTCACACCCCTCTGTCTCTATGCTCACACATTTAAGAAACCCTTTCCCTTTAACGCCATCCTCCACTATCCCATTCGACACCCCACCCCCCTTATTCAGTTTAAAACCACCCGTGTAGCAGTGGCAAACCTGCCTGCCAGAATGCTGGTCCCACACCTGTTAAGATGCAATCCGTCCCTTTTGTACAGTTCCCCCCCCCCCCCCCCTTACCCCAAAACAGATCCAAGTGATCTAAGAATCTAAACCCCTGCCCCGTGCACCAGTTCCTCAGCCACACGTTCAGGTCCCGTATCTCCCTGTTCCTGCTCTCGCCAGCACGAGGAACTGTAAGCAAACCGGAGATAACAACCCTGGATTTTCAGCATTTTTCCGAACTCTCTAAAGTCACGCTTCAGAATATTCATCCCCTTCTTTCCGACATCGTTTGTGCCGACCTGCACTACCATTTCCGGATGTTCACCTTCGCCCTCGAGGTTTTTCTGCACTCTGTCCGTGACATCCTGGATCCTGGCACCAGGAAGGCAGCACACCACCCTCGCACCCCGTCTGTTGCCGCAGAAACCCCTGTCCGTACCTCACAATGCAGTCTCCCATTACAATGGCGTTGCCTGCCTTAGGCCTTTTTGGTTTTGGCTCAACAGCCCTATTCGCATCGCAAGCCAGTCCGCTGCTCAGTGTAAACACATCTTCTGTCCCGACAGCTTCTAAGTGGGTGAACCTGTTCACAAAAGGTACAACACCCGGGGACATTGGCATTCCATGCTTCCCTCCCTTTCTCACTGTCTCCCACCTTCTCTCTTCCAGTACCTTAGGTGTAACAATCGTACTGTAGGACTTGTCGAGGAACGACTCTGTTTCTCGGACAAACCGGAGGTCATCCACTTGCTTCTCCAGTTCCCCAACACGGTCCTTCAGGAGCTCTACCTGGATGCACTTCTCGCATTTGTAGCAGCCAGAGGCACCAGCGGTGTCCTTGACCTGCCACATACTGCAAGCATCGCACTGAATCACCTTGCCGGACATCTCCTTCTTTCATCTCTAACTCTCAAACGTATTGCGTGGTCTCCTCTCCTCAGCCTCCTCGCCAAAGACTCACACTTTACTCACAGGGCACTTCCCTCACTAGGCCGCTCACTCACTGCCACTCACTAAGAGCAGTCGTGCTTAAATTGTCTGATAAATTGTCCAATTTACCAATTTACAAACCAATTCCTCAGTTTTCAACTGTTTTCCCGGCATTGACTCACTTCTCTCCTCCCACTCGGGCTAGAGCCAATCAGTCTGATCTCTTGCTAATGTCCTCCTGCTGTTGCTCCCAAATCTACAGCAGTTCTGAGAAGAACTAATTAGTAAGTTTTCTGATCATTTTAACAAAAAGAACATTATCTGAAATGAAAGATGTGGTTACCAGTCATGGATCTCTTAAAATAAATAAGCCTGACTGAAATCTCAGCTCTCCATATAAACTCCGCTGTGCATTTTGTTAAAATAATACTTTTGCCTGGCCTTTCTATATAATGCTTTCTAATTCGATTAACTTTTCCAGATGCCATTATCCAACATTGCTTCAGTAATCCAAGATTTTTTCTGTGTGCTGCGAAGCAAAACTGTAAACTTGTTTTCAAAGAAATGTTTCCATTATCATTAGACATAATACATGGAGCAAGTGTTTCCTGATTGTCAGCTAAGGTTGTTTAAAATTTTCCATTGTGCCAATCAGAGTTGCTTAATATTTATAGCAATGCTGTCTCATTTTTAGCTGCCATTGCCAATTTTGGTTAATATTCCCAGTGTCACCTTGCTTTGATGTATGTTGACATAATGTAACTTATTGTTGGAAACTATTGTCTAATTAAAGAATAATCTATGCCCATGTCACCATGTCTCAAGCTCTCTTCATTGAGATGCAGGTCCAGACAATTAAATGACAACTCAACTGTCAAATCACTCACTATCTAGCACTCTTACTCAATAGAGACGATGCATTATATAATTTACCAGATGAGGTGAAAATGAGAATTAATTTTCAAGCTATCGTCAGGAAACAGACAAGGGAGTGATAGGAAGTGACTCAGTGCTGGCTGTGCAATTTGTTATTTACAGATAAATTAAGACAAATTATGGAAATTGAAAAAAAATAAAGTTGATCAGTAGCTGAAAAAGGATCAGTTATGTTTACTCTGAACCGATTATTGCAGAATGCTACATGCGGCACAGCAGCCTGCAGCAGCTTCACAGACAGTGGTGGAAGGAGCTGACGGCATTGTATTGAACCAGGCCGACCCCTTCATCATCAATCCAGTGCTTCCAGTACACCAGGCTGTAAAGTGAGATATATATGAATTGCATATCACCTTGGGCCTAGATCGGACGTTTCAGAGTCTTGGAAGTTGCAAGATGGCGGCGGAACGTAGCGACTCTCTGCATGCTGTTTCTGAAGATGATCTATTGTACTAATGTAACATATGATTTCATTGATAGCATGCAGAACAAGCTCTGTCCATCTCTGTACATGTGACAATGAAGAAACCATTGAACCATCTGTATTAGACACAAAAAGCTGGAGTAACTCAGCGGGATGGGCTCGGATGTTTCGGATCGAGACAAGAGTCTTGACCCAAAATGTCACCCATTCCTTCTCTCCAGAGATGCTGCATGTTCTGCTGAGTTATTCCAGCTTTTTGTGTCTATCTTCGGTTTTAACCAGCATCTGCAGTTCCTTTCTACACTAACGATGTGTACTTTTCAATGACACATATCCTTCAGTTCTAACTCACATCTCCCTATACAGAAAGGTACAAGAATTACAAAGATTATTTGCACTGGCAACATTGTGTGATTTATTTTTGCGAAGCACAGAAATGAAATTCCGAAACATAACGCTGATGGGAGCTGCATGATTACCTATTTAGTTAGCAGAGTGGTTGCTAGGCTGTTCTTCACAGGTACCAGCAATGATCCTGTTACTTCAATAGTGGCACCAGTCGGCCACTTGAATCAGTGAAGGAGACTATGCATTAAGCAGCCACTGTGATCAGCTGCAGTGATAAGCTCAGTGAATTCAAACACATCGCATAATAAAAATCAATCAGTTTCAGTCCTGTTCGTGGTATGTAACCTGCATCGCCAGCAAAGGTTCCGAGTGGTAGACTAAACTGTGAACAGTCACAGAAAGAAAACACATTGTGCACAAAATAAGGACAACATAAGATAATATTTTACTTCACAGCCTAAAGATGTGAAGCTTCAATCTTACACTTTATTGTACAAGGTGAGGACATTCTACTGAAGATCTCAAATACCGAAAACAGTGCCTGAGGGTATTGCTTTAAAGTGGAAATAATTTAGCCGTAAATCAGAATGTTTGCCTCCCGACTTTAATGAATAAAAGCTTTGAAATAACATAGGGCTGGCAAAAGTGATAATTATCTCTCAAAATGAATAACAGAGATTTCTTAAATTATCCAGTCTTGAAATGCTTTTAAGCTGCCTGACATTTTTTCTCGCCCTTCTTAAACAGTACAGTGTATTGAAGTGTATGCGATTCCTGCAGTACAAGCAGAACTTTTTACCCTCTAACTCAGCATGTAAAGGACAATGCAATTAATAACAGATGGCACAGATGACCACGTCCTTGTGAGAGAGTCTTATTGGCACATTCTGCTAATTGTATCACATATAACACAACTAAAAGCATAATAAATCTGAGCTGGAGAACATTTTATGCAAGAGCTCTCCTCCTTTCAGATGGTAAATTGCTCTGCTGTTGAAATATCTACAACCTTATGACACCCAACTTGCATTAGCTTAATTGCTTCTCTCTGTATCTATGGTTAGAGGGACTACTGGAAAGATTTCAGTGTATTAGTCCATCCATTGTGGTTCTTTTGGCAACTTTATTTCCTTTTTACTCAGCAGCACATCAGATTGTGGCATGTTCAATCAATGTTTAATTCCACATAGAGTTGCTAGATACAATATGCATTAAACAATTGAATTCTGATGCCTGGTACTGCAATGTATAGCAATTGCATTTTATTTTCTCGTATCTTGGAAAATGTTTAGAGACAGAACATTTTATAATTTTCATACCCATTGCTGATCCATAACAGACAAAACATTTTTTGTCAGACTTGAGTTAGTTCAGTTCAAAGCTTCACTGTATGCTATCCAAATGCGACTCCCTTAATCTCAAAAGACAGATTGTTACTACCCCATTGGTTTTATCACACCAGCTATCATTGTAACTGTGCACTTACATTAGGATTAGAGTTAATTTTATTCACCATATTGTACCAATGTTTATACTGCAGCACATCTGATTTTGTACTGTTTAATACTGTTATTAGCATGCATGAGAGTACTTTGATCCTATTATCATGTATACAAGAAGACTGACGCATTCTTTCCTCTACAGTTTTTTTTTATTATTCACTTGTGAGTCACTAAGGTGTGCATCACTTTTAGTATCACGAATTCAACATAAAACCCCATGATACAGAAAGGCATGAGGCAAGTCAGTTTCCAAAATAGCAAAAGGCCTTTTGATGCAATTAAAGACGCAGAGTGAAAAGGCAGCACGCAAGAGATTTGCAGCCAATTGATTGAATTAATTGATTAGTCTGGCACATTAGGGTTGACTTTCTGAGTGTGCACTCTTGGTGGGTATCGTCAGTTAAGGGCCATATATATATTAGAAATTTGCAACTGTGCTGCCCTTGTTTCCAGATCCATTAGGATCAATGGGAAAAACATCATAGGCAGAGTACCTGCATTGTACTGATAGGTTTTAGTTTTGTTTAGGTTAGAGTTACAACACAGAAACAGGCCCGCCCAGTCCGCCCGACCAGCGATCCCCGAATATTAACACTATCCTACATGCACTAGGGACAATTTACACTTATACCAAGCCAATTAACCTACAAACCTGTACGTCTTTGGTGCATGGGAGGAAACCAAAGATCTTGGAGAAAACCCACACGGTCACGGGGAGAATGTACAAACTTCGTTCAGACAGCACCCATAGTCGGGATCGAACCCAGGTCTCCGGTCATGCAAGTACTGTAAGGCAGCAACTTTACCACTGCGCTACCATGCCGTAGTTTTACCAGCAAGTGAAGTACCCCAGCATTACCACTTATTCCTAACATTCGCATGATGCTATAGTGGAGCCTAAAAACCACTTAAATTCAGATCCGATCAAAATTTGACTGCATTCTTACATCAAGTTATTTGTATTTGCTCTTTTAATTGTGAACTTAAAGCTGCTGTTAAGTAGAAAAGAAGGGAACATGACATGAAGGTATTTATAGGATAGCTTTATTCAGTAAATTTGAGGCTGAGATATTCAATATCCTAAGGGAAGTTTAAAAAGGACATTAAGTGTCACAGAGCTCCACAAATTCTGCGTTGCCAATGCCAGTGAAAGGTGATTATATTACTCACTTCCCAGGGTATTGACAGCAGTCAGGGCAAGTATGGATATCAATCAGGTTATAAGAGCAAATCAAATTAATCACAAATGTGCCCCCTGAGAGAATCTTCCATTGTAATTATTTTGAGTTATCTTTGAAAACAGTAGGGTGTTCGGGCTGCAGAAGCCAGCACAGGAGAATTGCTATCCACTGTATTTCTCCTAGGTTACCTATTTCTTCCAGAGCTGACAGAGGTCAGGTAAGTCGCAGTGGGTTTGATATCTGCCCACAGCCCCAGCTCACTCCCTGAAAGTTCCCGTCACCTCTCTCTTTCCCTAAATTATCTCCACACCCCTATCCCTCAACCACCATCCTCAGCCTCAGCCTCAGCCTACTTGAGGCCTTACTCCAATGCTCGGTTATACTTCACACTGTCCTCATCTCCAACATTCGGAAACACCTGAGCTTTATAAGCATGCATTTCCAAAGGCTTTATTATCTATTTATCAAGTATCTGCAAAGTAAAGCAACATGACAAATTTGCATTTGTAAAGATGTAGACAAAATGAATAGAGAAACAACATCAAGAGTCAAGAGTGCTGAATTGTCATATGTATTGAGAATGGAACAATTACATTCTTATTTGCAGCAGCATAACAGGCCTTTACACATGTAGGTTAAACATAATAAACACAATTCAATAAATTAATAACCCCAATACTAGTGGGAAAACAGCCTGAAGTCCCAATGCAACCACAGAGGGTCCATAGTTCATATTTAAGGTTAGTGTTATGTAGTGTTCAAGAGTTATGTAGTGTTCAAGAATTGTTGGGAAGAAACTAACCTTGACCGGATGGTCCTGGTTTTCAATGTCTCGTACCTTCTTTCTGATGGTAGGAATGAAATGAAAGCATGGCCAGGATAGTGTGGGTGGTGTATCCTTTAGAACTAGTGGCTAACACTACCCAACACTAACAGTTCAGATCAGTCTCAGAGGAGGAAAATGAAAGGAATATTTTGCTGAACGTGGTGAATGTTGTTTTCATCTGAAGGAAGCATTGGCAGCCTGTTCAGTTCTGATTCCTAGTTCTGTTTCTTCATTTAATTATTGGAACAAAAATGCCCATCTCCTCACAAACAGTTTCCAACTGGTGCTCAAAATCAGGTTTGTCATTTGGGTATGCAGGTTTTGGTCACCCTTTTATAGGAAACATGTTGTTAAGATGGAAAGGGGGCAGAAAATATTTTGCTAGGATGTTGCCAGGACTTGAGGGCCTGAGCTATAGGGAGTGGTTGTGCAAGTTAGGACATTATTCCATGGAGAGCATGAAGATAAGGGTGATTTTATAGAGGTGTATAAGATCACGAGATAAATAGATAGGGTAAATGCACTTTTATCCGGAATAAGGAAAATCTTAAACCAGAGGACATAGATTTAAGGTGACGGGGGAAAGATTTAATATGAACCTGAGGGGCAACTGTTTTACATGAAAGGTGGAAGTTATATGGAATTAACTGCCAGAGAAGGTAGTTGAGGCAGGTACTTTCGTAATGTTTAAAAACCATTTGGACAAGTACATGGATAGGATAGGTTTAGAGGGATATGGGCCAAATGCAGGCAGGTGGGACTAGCATAGTTGGGGCATATTTACGGCATGGGCAAATTGGGTGGAAGGTTGTGTGATCCTATGACTATGTTTCTATTAATTGTAAAGACATAAGGAATCTGTGACTGAAAAAAGGGAAACAGAACTTTTGGGCATAGGCCACTATAATAAATAACCTTTATAGGACCATATAACCATATAACAATTTTCAGCACGGAAACAGGCCATCTCGCCGCAGAAGTCCATGCCGAACAAATTTTTTTCCTTAAGTCCCACCTGCCTGCACTCATACCAAAGGGATCCATTCCCTTCTCAGGCAGGTATGCCTATCCAATTTATTTTTATGATACCAATGAACCTGCCTCCACCACTTCCACTGGGAGCTCATTCCACACTGCTACCACTCTCTGCGTAAAGAAGTTCCCCCTCATATTACCCCTAAACTTCTGTCCCTTAATTCTGAAGTCATGTCCTCTTGTTTGAATCTTCACTATTCTCAAAGGGAAAAGCTTGTCCACATCAACTCTGTCTATCCCTCTCATCATTTTAAAGACCTCTATCAAAAGTCCCCCCTTAACCTTCTGCGCTCCAGAGAATAAAGACCTAACTTATTCAAATCCTCATCTCTGTAATCTAGTTGTTGAAACCCAGGCAATTTTCTAGTAATCTCCTCTGTACTCTCTCTATTTTGTTGACATCCTTCCTATAATTGGGCCATTTGACCAAAATTGTTACACCATACTCCAGATTTGGGCACCACCAATAGGACTAAGATACAATTTTAACATTACATCCCAGCTTCTATACTCAATGCTCTGATTTATAAAGGCTAGCATACCAAAAGCTTTCTTTTTCAAGTATATGAGATTCCACCTTCAAGGAACTATGCACGGTTTGTGACCCAGATCCCTCTGTTCAAACTGTATTCTTCAATTCCCTACCATTTACCATGTACGTCCTATTTTGATTTGTCCTGCCAAGGTGTAGCACCTCACATTTATCAGCATTAAACTCCATCTGCCATCTTTCAGCCCATTTTTCCAAATGGCCTAAATCACTCTGTAGACTTTGGAAATCCTCTTCATTATCCACAACAGCCCCTATCTTGGTATAATCTGCATACTTACTAATCCAATTTACCACACCTTCATCCAGATGATTGATGTACATGACAAACAACAAAGGATCCAACACAGATCCCTGAGGCACCCCACTAGTCACCTGCCTCCAACCCGATAAACAGCCATCCACCAAATGTGAGAATTTTTAAGACAAAATCATCAACCTTTGATCTCCTGGTTCGTCCATTTTCTTTTAGCCATTTTGCTGGAGGTGCTTTAATTCTGACTGGGAATGGTACCATTTGATATCACCCACAGTTAACATGAAAGAAATCAAGAAACGTGCACCATAATAGGACTAAGATGCAAAGGTTTTCGAGGTCTTCAATTTAATTTGACATAATGAACATTTAGGAAGCTTCTGTTTCAAGTGGGAGCTCCAGCCATTGAAAACAGTATTTGGACAGAATTGTGAGGAAAAGAATATTAAAATTAATTCAATACATTTTCTGCTATTCAGATAGTCATTTGATATTACTGACAATGGAGTTCCGGATAAAATATAGCATTCACTCTTCGTAAATATGTCTACTGCAGCCACAAATATAATGCAAGGGAAATCCAATGATAGGTTTCCTTTAAGCCTTCTATACTGAGCACTTGATACATCCCACATGTAGGATTCCAAAAGGTATTGTCTGTAAAAGATCTATAAGACTTGCACTGAATAAAATATTACTAACATAAAACCATATAAATTATGAGAGGCATAGTTCGGGTAAACACTCAGAACCTTTTGCCCAGGATGGAAATGTCAAAGACCAGAGAGCGTGGCGTTCAGGTGAGGGAGGTAAAATTTAAAGGAGATGTGCAGGACAAGTTTTTTTACATAGAGGTGGTGGGTGTCTGGAATATGCTGTTGGGGTTGGTGTGGAGGTAGATATGATAGTGGCATTGCAGAGGAATTTAGATTAGCACATGGATAGGCAGGAGTGGAGGGATATGTATTTCATGCAGGCATCATGTTTAATCTGGCATCGTGTTCTGCACAGACATTGTGCACCAAAGGGCCTGTTCCTGTGCTGCACTGTTCTATGTTTTATAGCTTCACTGTATCCCTCAGTTATCTGTTCCATATCCACTCGTCCACTATAATGTTGGGTGGGGTTTGAAATAGGATTGTAAGTTTGGACGTGATGGGTTGGTGATGTGTATTAGGATATATGGCTGAGAAATCTAGAAATATGTGTTTCTTCAAATAGAGATTTTATCTCCCCAACTGTTGATTTCAATGGCACCAACTTTGACATTTATTTCAGTCAAGCAAGTATGTTTTGTGGAGATCTGTCATAAAACAATGACAGGATAGAAAACTGATGCTCCATTTCATTGTATAATTTGGTCCAGCCATCATTAATAATAATCAGTGGCATAATAATCACCCCAATTAAGTAGATTTACCCTGAAAAGAAGTGGATAATGAATGAGTGGAAACAACTGTGTCATCATCACAGCCAAGGGTGTCAGAAGCACATTGACTTTGGCTCATGTTGGGCAAACAGGCCCAGCGTTGGACCCCTTTCTGAAAAGTGCTTTTTCTCAAGTTTTACGACACCTTCATTTGCGAATCACTAATCGAACTCTACCATGTACCAAACAATTAAGCAGCATTTGATAATGCTATTTTAAGAATTTGTAAAAGAGGTATTCCTTGATATATTAGCAATTAGCCACCTGTTGGATTAACCCAGGATTGAATTAGTTTGAAGAACAAAAATATGCATTTTCGTTCTTCAATTTCAAATTTGAGGCCAATGAGTAATTTAAGTTTAAATTGCAGAGAATGTCTTGAATACCCAGAAATTTTTCAGCAATGTTGTTTACCTATCTGCCAGTCTGTGGTGGGGCATTTTTTTTTATCAAGTACAAAGCCTTTTTAATTTTCACTTTATAAACATAATCAGACATAAATGACGGGTCATCAACCTGATATGTTAACCCTGTTTTTCCCTCCATAAACATTGCCTGACCCGTTGAGTATTACAGCCTCTTCTGTTTTTACTGTTATTCCGTTGGCCGATCTCAGCTCAGTATTTTGAGTGAGCAATTTGGAACTTGGTGTGGAAATAGATTATTTCATTTTACGATCTTTTCCCACATACTGAAGCTTTTATGACTTTTAATTAGTACTGCAGCATATATTTTATTAAATCACAGTGCGGTTAAGTGCCAATATTTATATGCTTCAATGAGATGGAGAACTCTGCAGGACTAAATGTGTTCAGTTTGATGTGTTCTCAGGTACAATTGAATATTTCACTTGATGGATAGTAGAGCAATCTAAGCTTGGAAGTATTTATTTCAAATTGCCACATCAGAAATCGAAAGATTCAGGTTCGTATCTTTTAAATTATTTACAATTGAAGGACTATTTGTTAACTTAATGATAGTGAAACTTCAATAATGTTTTTCACAACTTTTTAAATTAATGTTTGTTTGTCTTTGTGACGAAAAGTATCTTTTTTGTTGCATTCTTGTCTTCTAATTTGTTCTTAATTCATTCACGCCTGGTAAATATATTACTTACTGTCCTTTTTTAACTGCCCTTCACAAGATGGTGTCGGGCTGCCTCTGAAGCAGAGTAATTCTCCTGGTGAAACGACTTAGACAGCTTTATGAAATTGTCATAGTTTGATTAGTTTCTTGCGCTGTTCCAGAGGGCAATTGTAATCAGCTATATTGGTGTGTACTTGGCATCACATCTTGGCCAGACTTAGTAAAGACAGTGGAATTGCTTTCTTGAATGTTCTGCCATTTCTCAACCATATAGTTTTAATGACAATCTAGCTGCTTCATTGTCACCTTTACTGATCCTCGTATTTTTAGTTCCATATTATTGAACAAATTGATTTTCAATTATATGTTCCATTACATATATTTAATACTTAAATACTCTCAGCAATAAATTAATTGAGTGACAATGTGTTTTATGCAATGGTAGAGGTGTCTGAATGACAAAGAAACAAGGAGAGATTCTCAGTGAGGTCTGATACCAGAGTTAAGCAAATTAGTGGAAATTCAAGGTGTTCAATTGATGTACCCTGCAACACACTCGTTAAATAAATTGAAACATGCACATGAGATGAAGAATGGGAGGTTTTCCACTAAAACTCAATGATCAGTTAAACTGCAACATACCACAGGAAGGATTGTTGAACCTTGGCTCTTATCAATCCCTGACTAAATTGGAATATGACATGTACAGCTGTAGGAGGATATTGGAGATGTATGGCACTAAGCTTGGATATACAGCCTATCTGGTTCAGTAAAAAGGTTAAACATTATGTTTTTCATCCATGGGAACTAAATAAATTGGAAAGATTCTAGGTAAATTATCCTCTTTGAAGTCTACTTCATTCCACACATTCTGTGTAGAGAATATCTCAAACCCAATTTCAGTCTCTTGAATCATATTTCATTCTGCAGGCACAGAGAAACTCTGCCATCCAAAAGGGCAGGAAATCCTGGCATGCTATCCTGATTACATCATTGCTGAATCAAAACACACAACAAGAAATCCTACAAGGACAGTAGCTCTCCAGAGCTAACAGCAAAACTGTCAACAAATGCCTTGGTCTTATCAAACACACAGTTTTACTTTAAAACACTGTTCCCTCTAGATTAGATCTTTTACCATCACCTTCCAGAGCCTACCATTGGGTGTTAGGTCCTCTTTCCCTCCTGCAACTTACAAGTAAGGAATAGACGGAGTAGGAACTCTCTCCATGTGAAAGGAGGCAGAAAGATCCTGGCGGCAGACCAATGTCTCTCTCCTTTTCTCTAAAATGCTGCCAGAATGTAGATAATTTCCTTTCCTTGGCAATGTAGATGGCATTTCTTTCTGAATAGAACAAATGGTCTGAATAATTTTAATTTTAAATGTTATTTCTCACTCTGTGCTTCTTAGATTCTTCTGTAACAAAGGATATTGCAGTGCAGACAGAGTTAATGAACTGGGATGAAATAACTGCACCTTAGTTACACATGTACTGAACAGTAGAGGCTCATATATATTCATATGGTGAGAATAATATATTCCAGTCAGTAGCCCAAAGAATACATGAATTCTAATGTAGATAAGTAGTACTTCGCTTCCATCCTGTAAAACCTGTAAAGCTGCAGCAAGTAAGAATTCCATTTTTCCGGTTCATATCCGGTGCATATGACAAATAAATAGCCTTGAATTTGAATCTTAAAACCTCTAAGCTTAGTTCGACCACGAATTGTAAAGCTACATCTTTTTTTCTTTTCTAACCCATCACTGAACATTTCACACATCTTCCAGAAGAAGTCCACGTCACATGTATTTATCTATGTCTCAATATTTTATAATTGAGGGGTGGTGCAGTGGTACAGTTAGTAAGGCTGTTGCATCACAGTGCTAGAGATTTAGGTTCATAGAAACATAGAAAATAGGAGCAGGAGGCCATTCGGCCCTTTGAGACAGCACCGCCATTCATTATGATCATGGCTGATCATCCCCAATCAATAACCCGTGCCTGCCTTCTCCCCATATCCCTTGACTCCACTAGCCCCTAGAGCTCTATCTAACTCTCACTTAAATCCATCCAGTGATTTGGCCTCCACTGCCCTCTGTGGCAGGGAATTCCATAAATTCACAACGCTCTGGGTGAAAAAGTTTTTTCTCACCTCTGTCTTAAATGACCTCTCCTTTATTCTAGGACTGTGCCCCTGGATCTCGACTCGCACAACATTGGGAATATTTGTCCTGCATCTAGCTTGTCCAGTCCTTTTATAATGTTATATGATTCTATAAGATAACCCCTCATCCTTCAGTGAATACAAGCCTAGTATTTTCAATCTTTCCTCCTATGACAGTCCCGCCATCTCAGGGATCAATCTCGTGAACCTACGCTGCACTGCCTCAATCACAAGGATGTCCTTCCTCAAATTAGGGGACCAAAACTGTACACAATACTCCAGATGTGGTCTCACCAGAGCCCTATACAACTGCAGAAGAACCTCTTTACTCCCATACTGAAATCCTCTTGTTACAAAGGCCAAATTATTTTGATTCTGTCACCGTGCCCTTACTTAAAAATTGATCCAATATATCAAGAACAATATTTTTGTTTTGTTGAGGAAAAGATTATTTACAGATGTTATAAGCCACGTGGAGATTAATGTAATGTCGGTTATTAATTATTGGAGCCTCGAAATGACAAAATAACATTAAAACGGGATAAAAGCATAAGACATAGTATTCTGTAAAACATTTGTAAACTAATGTTGTGTATGTCACTTTCTCCTCACAATAATTAAAATTGAGAATCAATGAAATCATAAATAGACTGGATTTAATGAATTATTTGAGTCAGTGGAGAACATATCCCACTTGGTGATGAGCATTGGGAATTCAAATAAAAAAAATATTGGGTAGGCTGAACACTTTATGTACATTTATCACAATTTTTATTTCCAATCACGCCTTTGGAAGCAACATTCAGGAATGAGCACAGACTGAATTGTTTTCACTAGTTTCACTCTGTTGCCTGAAGTAAAATATAACCATTATGAGCGGAAAGACTGTGCCAAATGGAGTTCAATGACAAATCATTAGGATCTAATCCACAAAGGCAAAAGTTAATTGAAAAAACTAATGTAATCCAGGCCTTATCACATTTCCTCAGATTTAAAGAAGAAAGTGGAGGCGAGAGTGAACTGTAACACTGAGGGAAAGAGGATTTGGCAGATGCCATTTAGATTATTGTATTCAGACTGAGGTGTGATCTAATTGACGTATTTGGAATAATAAAAGGATTAGATGCGATAAGTTAGGCCTTCCAGGATAGAAAATCCCTCTCGAGGGATAGCTTGTCACCTTCATTACAGTGAATGCTCAATTGTAGTGATATTAGCATGGGTATTTGCAGTTGATTTTAACTTTATGGATATTCTGTTTTTTTGTGGAAATTGCCAGCTATGGTAATGTTACTGTAGCTATTGTGTTCTCTTGGGAACCTTCTCCACTTTCTTACCTGAAAGAATCTGTTTACGATAGTTCTATAGAGATATTATTCCACACACTTCAAATGTTTCAATGGGGATACAACCTCTGTTCTGTTTGTTTAAAGCTCAGATGAAAAGAAGATAACAAGCAGCAGCACCAGAAGTGCCAATAGCAGCAGCAGCTGCAGCAGCAGAAACCTGAGCCTTGGTTGGTCAAAAGGTCTGCTTCCATGCTCTACAACACTGTGGACACAAAGTGCTGGAGTAACTCAGCAGGTCAAGCATCATCTCTGGAGAACATGGATAGGTGATGTTTAGGTTCTCAACCCAAAATATCACCTATCCATGTTCTTCAGAGATGCTGACCTGTTGAGTTACTCCAGTTATTTTGTGTATCTACAGTTCTTTGTTTCTACATCTATACATAACTAAAATTCTGATCTTGTTATCTTCCAGTTTGGCGATCTTTCTATTTGCACAAAAACAGTTTGCGATAGCGCTGCGATATTTTGCCAGTTCATTCACCGTTCTGCGCTGCGTTTGCACCAAGTTTCGTTCCGATCGGTTGAATGTCATAAAAGTTAGCGAGGTTTAAAAATCTTAAAAACCACGCATTCGCAGATCAATCTCTTCTCCTGCCAGTCAGTGCTGCGTGGATGTGTCTCTTCCCCTGTCACTCCCCAGGACGGTCCTCCCCTTCCTGCCCCATCGTGTCTTTACTGGAATGAAGGTGGTCAGCGGATGTTTCCAACCGGATTTTCAGAGGGACCCGAAGCAGCCCAACCCCAAGCAGCCCAGCCCCAAGCAGCAGCCCAGCGCCGAAGACCCGACCCAGCGCAACCCAGTGTGGGGGACCCAGCCCAGCCTGGAGTCAGAGATGTTGCGGATGTCGCCAAACAGAAAGCGGAGACTCTGATCCCGGCAGAGGAGAACGACAAGCGACCAGCTGTTGTTGTGAGTCCCCATTGCACCATCAATTCCAGCCATTACCCCTCTGGCCCCTCCCCTCCCCCAGGACGAACCCCTCTCCTCCATGGCTCTTCCCCCATTTTTTCCCCGAGCACACTACCCCCTCCCCACAACCCATCCTCCCCCATAACCCCGCTCCCCACAACCCACCCCCACACCCAGAATACCCCCATCGCCCCCCACAACCCCCCCCCCCTGCCCCCTTCCTGAAGCCCCCCTGCCCCCACAACCCCCCCCCCCCCTCGCCACGACTACCCCCCGCCCCCCCCCCCGCCTCCACAAACACCCCCGCTCCCACAATCCCTACTCCCGCCCTCAGAATCCCCCCCCACCTCCAGAAAACTGCACACGCCCCCACAATCACCCCCCCCCCACAACCACCCTCCCACAATCATCCCCTGCGCTCACACACACACCCCCCACACCACACCCCTTTGCTTGCAAACCCCTTTCCTGCAACCCCCCCCCCGCCCACACCCACGCCACACACCCACCACCCTGCCCACACACTTCCCCCTCCCACATACACCCCCCCACTCCCCTACATCCCTCTTCCCGCCCCTCCCACACCCCCCCACCCACATATACATCTCCCCCCCACCCCACACACCCCTGCCACACACCCCCCTCCCCCACACCACCTTCTCCCCCCCCCCCTTTACACCTCCCTGTCCAAGCACACCTCTCCTCCCCTCCCACCCCACATCATACCTCCCCGCCACACAACACACTTTCCTCCCTCCCTCCCCTCCCAAACATGGAGGGGGAGGTAGTGCTCGTGGATGAGCCGCCCCTGCACAATTAGGGTCTATGGATGAGTGGTGAAATATTGCGTTGGGGAATGGGTTGCGTTGGGGGACCAGGCCTCCCATGTGACTGGGACCCAACACGTCCCACTTAGTCTAGTCTATAATTCCAAAACTCTATAACCTAACAACAGGAGTAGGAAGACTAGTGCCAGCAGGAGCCTGGATGTGGAGTTGCGAACTTGCCGTTTGAAGATGAGGGATACAAGGTTGACGGCACCAATCAGATAGAAAAACAATAGGTCTCCACGGTCTGGTATTCATGCCTAATAAGATCCAGAACCAGCCATCAGGAAACAGTATGCAGAATGACAATGGAGTGAAGTCCACAGGAATGATCTTTCCATCATCAGAAGGCACAGGAAACAGAACAAAACGCCTACTCATCTGCTTATGAAGGTTGATACACATCAATGTGTAGGAAGGAACTACAGATGCTGGTTTACACCGAAGATAGACACAAAAAGCTGGAGTAACTCAGCTGGTCAGGCCGCATCTCTGGAAAAAATGAATAGAAACATAGAAATTAGGTGCAGGAGTAGGCCATTCGGCCCTTCGAGCCTGCACCGCCATTCGATATGATCATGGCTGATCATCCAACTCAGTATCCCGTACCTGCCTTCTCTCCATACCCCCTGATCCCCTTAGCCACAAGGGCCACATCTAACTCCCTCTTAAATATAGCCAATGAACTGGCCTCGACTACCCTCTGTGGCAGAGAATTCCAGAGATTCGCCACTCTCTGTGTGAAAAAAAGTTCTTCTATCTCGGTTTTAAAGGATTTCCCCCTTATCCTTAAGCTGTGACCCCTTGTCCTGGACTTCCCTAACATCGGGAACAATCTTCCTACATCTAGCCTGTCCAACCCCTTAAGAATTTTGTAAGTTTCTATAAGACCCCTCTCAATCTTCTAAATTCTAGAGAGTATAAACCAAGTCTATCCAGTCTTTCTTCATAAGACAGTCCTGACATCCCAGGAATCAGTCTGGTGAACCGTCTCTGCACTCCCTCTATGGCAATAATGTCCTTCCTCAGATTTGGAGACCAAAACTGTACACAATACTCCAGGTGTGGTCTCACCAAGACCCTGTACAACTGCAGTAGAACCTCCCTGCTCCTATACTCAAATCTTTTTGCAATGAAAGCTAACATACCATTCGCTTTCTTTACTGCCTGCTGCACATGCATGCCTACCTTCAATGACTGGTGTACCATGACACCCAGGTCTCGCTGCATCTCCCCCTTTCCCAATCGGCCACCATTTAGATAATAGTCTGCTTTCCCGTTTTTGCCACCAAAATGGATAACCTCACATTTATCCACATTATACTGCATCTGCCAAACATTTGCCCACTCACCCAGCCTATCCAAGTCACCTTGCAGTCACCTAGCATCCTCCTCACAGCTAACACTGCCCCCCCAGCTTAGTGTCATCCGCAAACTTGGAGATATTGCCTTCAATTCCCTCATCCAGATCATTAAGTATATATTATAGCTGGGGTCCCAGCACTGAGCCTTGCGGTACCCCACTAGTCACTGCCTGCCATTGTGAAAAGGACCCGTTTACTCCTACTCTTTGCTTCCTGTTTGCCAGCCAGTTCTCTATCCACATCAATACTGAACCCCCAATGCCTTGTGCTTTAAGTTTGTATACTAATCTCTTATGTGGGACCTTGTCGAAAGCCTTCTGGAAGTCCAGATACACCACATCCACTGGTTCTCCCCTACCCACGCTACTAGTTACATCCTCGAAAAATTCTATAAGATTCGTCAGACATGATTTACCTTTCATAAATCCATGCTGACTTTGTCCAATGATTTCACCACTTTCCAAATGTGCTGCTATCCCATCTTTAATAACTGACTCTAGCAGTTTCCCCACTACCGATGTTAGGCTAACTGGTCTGTAATTCCCCATTTTCTCTCTCACTCCCTTCTTAAAAAGTGGGGTTACGTTTGCTACCCGCCAATCTTCAGGAACTACTCCAGAATCTAAAGAGTTTTGAAAGATTATTACTAATGCATCCACTATTTCTGGAGCTACTTCCTTAAGTACTCTGGGATGCAGCCTATCTGGCCCTGGGGATTTATCGGCCTTTAATCCATTCAATTTACCCAACACCACTTCCCGGCTAACCTGGATTTCACTAAATTCCTCCAACTCCTTTGACCCGCGGTCCCCTGCTATTTCCGGCAAATTATTTATGTTTTCCTTATTGAAGACGGAACCAAAGTAGTTATTCAATTGGTCCGCCATATCTTTGTTCCCCATGATCAACTCACCTGTTTCTGACTGCAAGGGACCTACATTTATTTTAACTAATCTCTTTCTTTTCACATATCTATAAAAACTTTTGCAGTCAGTTTTTATGTTCCCTGCCAGTTTTCTTTCATAATCTATTTTTCCTTTCCTAATTAAGCCCTTTGTCCTCCTCTGCTGGTCTTTGAATTTCTCCCAGTCCTCCGGTATGCTGCTTTTTCTGGCTAATTTTGTACGCATCATCCTTCGCTTTTATACTATCCCTGATTTCCCGTGTTATCCACGGATGTACTACCTTCCCTGATTTATTCTTTTGCCAAACTGGGATGAACAATTTTTGTAGTTCATCCATGCAGTCTTTAAATGTCTTCCATTGCATATCCACCGTCAACCCTTTTAGAATTAATTGCCAGTCAATCTTGGCCAATTCACGTCTCATACCCTCAAAGTTACCTTTCTTTAAGTTCAGAACCATTGTTTCTGAATTAACAATGTCACTCTCCATCCTAATGAAGAACTCAACCATATTATGGTCACTCTTGCCCAAGGGGGCACGTACAACAAGATTGCTAACTAACCCTTCGTCATTACTCAATACCCAGTCTAAAATAGCCTGCTCTCTCGTTGGTTCCTCTACATGTTGATTTAGATAACTATCCCGCATACATTCCAATAAATCCTCTTCCTCAGCACCCCTGCCAATTTGATTCACCCAATCTATATGTAGATTGAAGTCACCCATTATAACTGTTTTGCCTTTGTCGCAAGCATTTCTAATTTCCTGTTTGATACCACCTCCAACTTCACTACTACTGTTAGGTGGCCTGTAGACAACACCCACCAGCGTTTTCTGCCCCTTAGTGTTTTGCAGCTCTACCCATACCGATTCCACATCCTCCAAACTAATGTCCTTCCTTTCCATTGCATTAATCCCCTCTCTAATCAGTAACGCTACCCCACCTCCTTTTCCTTTTTGTCTATCCCTCCTGAATATTGAATATCCCTGGCTGTTCAGCTCCCAGCCTTGGTCACCCTGGAGCCATGTCTCCGTGATCCCAACTATATCATAGTCATTAATAGCTATCTGCACATTCAACTCATCCACCTTATTACGAATGCTCCTTGCATTGAGACACAAAGCCTTCAGGCTTGTTTTTACAACACTCTTACCCCTTATACAATTATGTTGAAAATTGGCCCTTTTTGATTTTTGCCCTGGTTTTGTCTGCCTGCCACTTTTACTTTTCACCTTGCTACCTATTTCTTCTACCCTCATTTTACACCCCTCGGTCTCTATGCTCACACATTTAAGAAACCCATTCCGGTGGGCGGCGCGGCTCTGGCCAGCAGCGGCCTCTGCAGTCTGTCCGCGTTTTATTATTTTCTGTCTGTGTTTTAATGTAGTTTTTGTTATTTTTTGTTGGGGTGTGTGTGTGTGTGGGGGGTGGGGGTGGGGTGGGAGGGGGGGGGGGGGGGGGAAACTTTTTTAAATCTCTCCCTGCACTGGAGACCCGACCTTTTCTCGTCGGGTTTCCGTTGTCGTTGGGGCCGCCGAGGAGCGGCCTCCAACAGGAAGAGACCGAGGACTCTGGTGCTACAACTCACCGTCGCCGTCGCGGGGCTGGCCGAGTCCACAACGGTTTGGAGCGGTGGAGGAGCCCTGCTCTGCTGCCGCTGCTGCTGCGGCCCGACCGGACCGGAAGGGCCCCAACGACAGGTCTGTGGACGGCGGCACCGGGAGCCCGCGGCTCCCTGGAGGGAGACCGCTTTTCAGGGCTCTCGCAACGGCGACTTCCCCCCGCCCGAGTTGCGGGGTTGAAGAGCTCCTGGAGCGGGGCCTAACATCACTGCCCCGCGCGGCTGGGAATGGCTGCGGGACTCTGCGAGCGCACGCCGGGGGCTCTAACACCAAGACCCGGTGTGCGACCTTGCACCACCCGGTGTGGCTTTAATGGCCGCGGGACAATTGCCATCGCCAGCCGGGGGCTTTGACTTTGACTCTGACATGGGGGGGGGGGGGGGGGGGGGGGGGCAGGGGAGAGATAAGTTTATTTGCCCTTCCATCACAGCAATGTGATGGATGTTTTGGTTAATTTTGTTGTGTCTTGGGTCTATGTGTTTGTATGTATGGCTGCAGAAACGGCATTTCGTTTGGACCTCAAGGGGTCAAAATGACAATAAATTTGTATCTTATCTTATCTTTCCCTTTAACTCCATCCTCCACTATCCCATTCGACACCCCACCCCCCTTATTCAGTTTAAAGCCACCGTGTAGCAGTGGCAAACCTGCCTGCCAGAATGCTGGTCCCACACCTGTTAAGATGCAATCCGTCCCTTTTGTACAGTTCCCCCTTCCCCCAAAACAGATCCCAGTGATCTAAGAATCTAAATCCCTGCCCCGTGCACCAGTTCCTCAGCCACACGTTCAGGTCCCGTATCTCCCTGTTCCTGCTCTCGTCAGCACGGGGAACTGGGAGCAAACCGGAGATAACAACCCTGGAGGTCCGGCTTTTCAACATTTTTCCGAGCTCTCTAAAGTCACGTTGCAGAATATTCATCCCCCCTTTTCGACATCGTTTGTGGACATGCACTACCACTGGATGTTCACCTTCGCCCTTGAGGATTTTCGTGGATGTCCGTGACATCCTGGATCCTGGCACCGGGAAGGCAGCACACCATCCTCGCATCCCGTCTGTTGCCGCAGAAACCCCTGTCCGTACCTCTCACGATGGAGTCTCCCACTACAATGGCCTTGCCTGCCTTAGGCTTTTTTGGTTTTGGCTCAACAGCCCTATTCGCATCACAGGCCAGTCCGCCGCTCACGTCTTCTGTCCCAACAGCTTCTAAGCGGATGAACCTGTTTACAAGAGGTACACCACCCGGGGACATTGGCATTCCATGCTTCCCTCCCTTTCTCACTGTCTCCCACCTTCTCTCTTCCAGTACCTTAGGTGTAACAATGGTACTGTAGGACTTGTCAAGGAACGACTCCGTTTCTCGTACGAACCGGAGGTCATCCACTTGCTTCTCCAGACCCCCAACACGGCCCTTCAGGAGCTCTACCTGGATGCATTTTTCGCATTTGTAGCAGCCAGAGGCACCAGCGGTGTCCTTGACCTCCCACATACTGCAAGCATCGCACTGAATCAGCTTGCCTGACATCTCCTTCTTTGGTCCCTCCCTCTCAAGCGTATTGCATGGTCTCCTCTCCTCAGCCTCCTCTCCGAAGACTCTCGAGCCAAAGACTCACACTTTACTCACAGGGCACTTCCCTCACTGCCGCTCGCAAAGAGCTGTCCTGCTTAAATTGACTGATAAATTGCCTGATTTACCAATTTACAAAGCAAATACCTCAGTTTTCAACTGTTTTCACCCCTCTCCTCCCACTTGGGCTACAGCCAATCAGTCGTATCTCTTGCTAATCTGTTGCTGCTGTTGTTCCTCCCAAATCTACAGCAGTTCTCAATAGGGGATGTTTCAGGTCAAAACCCTTCTCCAGAATCAGGTGAGAGGGAAAATATAGGTATCAAAAGGCACAAAGAACAAATGAATGGAAAGTATGAAAAGAAAAAACGAAAGCCAGCACAGATAATCAAGGACAGGTGGAGCCCACAATGGTCCATTGTTCGCTGTGGAAAAAGTGATAACGAGGGGATACAAACAGTGAAACTTAGCAGGATGACAGTGAAACTAGTAGGATGACTTGTGTGAGAGGGGGACAGAGAGAGGGGATTCAAGAGTTACTTGAAATTAGAGAAATCAATATTCATACCATTGGGTTGTAAGCTGCCCAAGCAAAAGATGAGGTGCTGTTCCTCCAAATTTGCATAAAGTGTGATGCCCATCAATGTCTGGTACACCAGATTATTCCAGGATTCACTTGGGTTCTTCCGATGTCCCCAACAGCTTCACACATTGGAAACTCATTCTTTTCACTCCTCACCCTGTGCCCAAGATGTCCTAACACACCAATTTTAGACACATAATCAAATCTCCACTTTCAGGACCCCAAGGTTTGGTGCCATTCTCCATCACATGCCTGGAAAGGTCACTTGCTGGCCATCAATAAAGAATAGGCGAGGCAAGCAAGTGATACCAGTAATCCCATCAATGTGGCACACTTCTAAAATAGAAATGTATTAGTCTAACAATGTCTATCTCAATCTAACAGCATGCTGCTTACATATGCAAACATAATTCTCAATTTTGATTTTTCTTACTACCTTTCAGAGAGTTCAATAGTTCAATAATACATTTTTTTTAAATCAAATTAACCTGATACAGTGAAATACTTTGCTTTGCATGCAATCCAGTAAAATCATACTATTTTGGCGGATAGAGAGTCAATCGTTTAAATTAAGTTTTAATTGCAAAACGGTTAAACTGATGATGCATCTCACACAACCAACAAAACAGATCCAGCCATAACGGTGGCCTAGAGCGACTGAAAGGGCACCGCCCAGAAAGTGCGCGAAACGCAACCCCTCCCCAGTGTCACATGTGCGAGGCACCCGACCGCAGGGTTCGACTACCTGCGAACACCAGCAGGTGCCTCTACATGGCCCCCCTCTAGAACCCAAGGTACAGAACCGAGAAGGAACCCGGGTGATAGGTCCGGATTGTGTGGTTCTCACAAGCAGGGCAGGCGTAAGAGTAGGGGCCGGCAAAACAGGGCTGGTAGGACGTGAATGCCGTGAAAGTGGGACGGTCGTAACAATGGTGGCCGGCAGAACAAAGCCGGAAACAGATGGGCGGAACGGCCGGCAGATGACCCCTACGACGCGGTGGAGCAACGACCACCAGGCTGTCCCCATCCACGTGGGCGGCTTCAGACGGTCGACGGAGACAAATTCCTGCCAGCCACCCACATCCAACGTGAATGTGGCGACTCTAGCCCGCAGCACCAGAAAACGCCCTTCATTGACCCACTGCAGTGGCGAGTGGCGAGCGGCCCTGCGGATGAAAACATAGGCACACTGTTGAAACACCACAGTCACATGCACCACGGAGGACCCATGCCTGGATGTGCAAACGGGAGCCAATGTGTGCACCCATTCACGAAGGCCGGCCAGCAACACCGGGGCCGAAAGCTCCTGACCCCGGGCGTCAGGCAGGAAATCCCCAGGCACGCGCAAGGCTGAGCCATACACAAGCTCAGCCGAGGAAGCAGCCAAATCCTCCTTAGGCGTGGTACGGTTACCTAGGAAGACCCAGGGCAGCTGGTCCACCCAGTCAGGACCCGTAAGCCGGGCCTTCAGCGCCGACTTAAGGGGCCGATTGAACCTTTCGACCAACATGTTAGCCTGCGGGTGATAGGCGGTCGTCTGGCGCAGCGGGGCGCTGTAGAGCTGTGCCAGGGCCGACTACAAGGAAGAGATGAACTGGGCCCCTCGGTCCATGGTGATTTCGGATGGCACCCCGTACCGGGTGATCCAGTGGGCCACCACAGCCTGGGCGCAATCCTCGGAGGAGGTATCCGAGAGTGGAATCGCCTCCGGCCACCTCGTGAAATGGTCCACGATGGTGAGCAGGTGCGTGGCGCCTCGGGAATGTGGCAAGGGACCGACGAGGTCCACATGCACACGCAGGAACTTGCCCTCAGTGACAGCGAAATCCTGCACCGGAGGCCATACGTGTCGCTGGACCTTGGAGGTCTGACACGGGATGCAGGCGCGGGCCCAAGCAGCCACCTGCTTACGGAGTCCATGCCAGATGAACATGGCAGCCAACAGGGCGGATGTCGCGTGTATGGAGGGGTGGGCCAAACCATGAACCGCGTTGAAAACCTGCCATCTCCAGGTGACGGGGATGACCGGGCGGGCGCGTCCTGTGGAGACGTCGTACAGGACCATGACATCTGCAGCGCCATAAGGAACTTCGGCTAGCCATAGACCAGTGCTGGCAGTACAGTAGTCCGCCTTACTGGCATCAGCCTGCTGCGCTGCTGCCAGCTTGCCGTAGTCGACGCCGTGGTCTCGAGCCTAAACGGAGGGAATGGCGGGACAGGACAAGGTGTCGGCCATGACGTTAAGCTTCCCGGCTACGTGACGGATATCTGATGTGAATTCAGAGACGTAGGCAAGGTGCTGCTGCTGTCGGGTGGACCACGGATCCGCGATCTTACTGAGGGCGAAAGTAAGGGGTTTGTGGTCCGTGAATGTGATGAACGCGCGGCCCTCGTGGAAATACCTGAAATGCCTGACGGCCAGGTAAAGCGGCAGGAGCTCTAGGTCGAAAGCACTGTATTTGCACTCCGGATCCCGCAGTTGCTGGCTGAAAAATGGCAACAGCTGTCAACGAACTGCTCCAGAACTGCACCAACAGCAGCATCCGAGGTGTTGACGGTGAGCACTGTGGGAGCGGACGCAGGCGGGTGCACCAGCATGGTGGCATCAGCCAACGCTGCCTTGGCACCTTCAAACGCCGTGTCCGCCTCTGCGGACCACGTGAGGTCTCACGGTTTGCCCACCAGGCACCGGAACATGGGGTGCATGATGGCAGCAGCCGCCGGCACGAAACAGTGATAAAAATCACCATACCAACAAACTTCTGTAGCCCCTTGATGGTGAGCGGTCGGGGGAACTGCCCGATGGCCTCCACTTTCGCAGGGAGCAGGGGAAGCACCTTGCGGGGTACACTGGTGCCCCTGGAACAAAATGGAACTCAGGCCAAACTGACACTTCGCAGGGTTAATTACCAGGCCATGATCGTTGAGGCGCTGAAACAAAAGACGGAGATGGGCGACGTGCTCCGCTTGGGAAGTGCTGGCAACCAGCATGTCATCCAGATAAATGAAAACAAATGTCATTGGGATGGATGGGGATTTGGTTATAACCCCGGACTAGGTCCACCTTAGAGAAAAACGCAACACCCTCGAGGTATGCGGAGAAATCCTGGATATGAGGCACCGGGTAATGGCCCGCCATGATTACTGCGTTAAGGCGCTTGTAATCACCACACTGTCTCCACCCCCCAGATGCTTTCGGAATCATATGTAGCGGGGAGGCCCATGGGCTGTCAGACTGCCGGACAATGCCCATGTCCACCATCAGTTGGAATTCATCCAGGGTGATGCGCAGCTTGTTGGGCGGGATGCGGCGCGCCCGGGCATGCACCGGGAGGCCCTTGTTGGGGATGTGATGCATGACCCCGTGCCGGGGAGCAGCCCTGCTGAAACGGGTGTAAGGAGCTCGGGAAAATCAGAGAGCAGGGCAGCGTACGGGACCTCGACCCCGGCGATGGCGTCAAGCTGCGGTACAGGTGGGGGCAGTCTGCGCTGTGCAGCGGAGCCGATGTCCGACCGCAGAATCATACGACTGCTTTGTAAATCGATGAAGAGGGAGAAAGCGAGTAGGAAATCGGCTCCCAAGAGTGTCTGTGCAACATTTGCGATGATAAATTTCCATTTGTATGGGCGGGAATCGAAATTGAGGGTAAGGGTCCTTGTACCGTACATTCGTTTTGTCGCTCTCATTAATGGCCGAGAGGACGGGGCTCTTCTTACCAGCCGGTCAAGGGCAGTATGCTGGCGATTGCACCACAGTCCATCAGGAAAAGGCGGCCAGAATGGCGGTCGCGGATGTTGAGGCGTTCGTTCTGGCCGGTCGCTATCGCCACTACAGACGATCGACCAAGGCATTTCCCTGAAACGTGCAGGGATGGCGGCTGTGTCAAGCCTCCGCTCCAAAGCGGAGGTGGTAGTAGCACCAACAGTGCCTACCGTGAGTCTCGGGACGCTGCTGCGGCTCTTCAGTTAAAGCTGAGGCCGTGCCTTCCTCGCGGTGCGGCCGAGGCAAAAGGCGCGCTGCTGCGGGCATATCCTGATGCCTGGTCACCAAGAGCTCATCAGCCCGCTCCGCGAGCTGCTGGGGATCGTTGAAACTCCGCGCCGGCGAGCATTAGACGGACATCATCGGGTATCTGTTCCAGAAATGCCTGCTCGAACAACAGGCAGGGGCGGTGGCCATCCATGAACGCGAGCATCCTGGCCATCAGGGCGGACGGCCATCGATCTCCCAAGCCGTCCATGTGAAAAGGATGCGGGCGGCATGGTCCTGTCGGCTGAGTCTGAAGGTGTGCAACAGGAGGGCCTTGAGGCTGTCGTACTTGGCAGTTGCGGGTAGTTCCCGAAGGTAAGGCAATAGACGTCCAATCTTCTGATGGACTCGTCGGGGTCACCAATTTGAGTTTCTCCAGCATTTTTGTCTAACCTAGAAACTGATATGTGTTTGGTGATTTTTTGTAATATGGCATCTTGAAGAGTGCACTAATGATGCTCCACCTGAACCTGCAAAGGGCCAGTCTTAGTCATTGAGATGCAAATCTGATTGTTTGATGCTGAGGACGTGAAGAGGACATCGAGGGATGTGTAGCAGCAGCAGCAGTCAATAGGTGAGAAGATAAAACACATGGAGAAGAGGCTCCACATCCTTGTCCCTTTCCACAATCATTCCCCTCCTTTCACATATAGCAGTTCACGGACTGTTAAAGTTGCTGCTCAGTGGGGCACAGAATAGCCAAGGCCAAGGCATCAGTCATCTTATTGAAGTGACCTTCATAGTTTACCAGTCATATCTAAACACTTGGATACACTTGTGTAATTGCCATTTTGTACAGATGGCCACCCTTGTCATATACAAGGACATCAGTAAACCCCTGCTTTGTCACGTACGCTTGAGAGAGTATCCTTCTCAACTCCATGCAAGCATTAATAATGCAGGTAGAATGAGTGCCACTATGTCAAACATTCTTTAACACTGCTTCAGAAGGGACCTGGTTGTTGACATCGCCAGGGTTAAAGTGTCTGTGAACAGCTTGGAAGAAGCCTGCACATCCTGCACGCTCAGATGCAGACTTTACACTGCTCTCCCTCATCCAACCTCTATTCTGTCCTAATGGAAGGTCTTGACCTGAGATGTTGCCTATCTGTTTACCTCTACAGATGCTGCTTGTTCTTCCAGCTGTTTGTTTTTTGATCTCCATTCATGTTCATTTTGGAAGCATGAAAACCAAATGGTCTAAACCCAAAATGTCACCTATACCATTGCTCCAGAGATACTTCCTGACCCGCTGAGTTACTCCAGCATTTTGTGTCAATTGTCAGCATCTGCAGTTCCCTCTTTCACAAGTTTTGTCTTGCTGGTCTCACTGAAATGTGGGTATTTGAGCTGCAGTGCACATGAACCTGAGACAACTGTAATCCAAAGAGGACATGTCCGTCCCCTCCACAACCTACCATGGGAAAATGAAGACTCTATGGGAGATTAAAAGCATGAAATAGAACCATCCAGGCAGGGACCTTTTAAGTCATCATTATGCACAGGATCATATTTAATTTACTACTAACATTGGCATAAAATAGTAAGATTAAACGAGAACTTACCAGTTTGAAGTTTGACCTGTATTTTATGAGGAGTTACGATGAGGGATTACGTGAAGAACCCGTTCAGCACGCATGCGCGGCATACTTCAAAGCAGCGGTGTGGAATCACAGATAGACACAGTTATTGAAGTAAACATAGTAAAGATAAGGAGACATCAGCTTATGAACTTGACCCATATTATTGAGGGTGGGAGCGGAGGGCACGTAATCCCTCATCATAACTCCTCATAAAATACAGCTCAAACTTCAAACTGGTAAGTTCTCGTTTAATCTTACTATTTTATTTCGGAGTCACGTGAGTGATTCCGTGAAGATTTCAAAGCTCTGTGATTTCAAACCGTGTAACAGTTATTACTACATCACTGCCAAAGTCGTTGAGGTCGTAATCAACCAATGAATCTGTTTGTAGAAAAACACAATGGTATTTTTTAACAATAACAACAAAGAAATTAAAATTACTCCCCTGGGCTTAAATTAAATATTTGCAGTCAGTAAAATCTTTCCTGCAAATAAAACAGGTTTTGCCAACGGCTTATTATAAAATTTCTGAACGGTCTTTCCCCCCACAATCCTGCTGTAGCCAGGATGTGGTTTGTAGGCACGTCCATTCTTTTAGCCGTCGACGTGGATGCTGCCCTGGTGGAATGAAGTTTGTACTGGTTAGTTTTTATCCCAGCAGCATTTAGCACCTGTTTGAGCCATCTCGAAATGGCTCGTCACCCGACCATAAGGTTTTTTATGACTGACCCACAAGGCTTTTCATCTCCCTCGAATATTTTGGTTGTGTCTATGTAGGATAATAGGGTCATGGCACATAACCGTGTTTCTGTCGGGTAAGCCCGGAATTCCACGACTGGATTAGGTGTTCCTTGTCTGCTCTGTTTGATCATTCCCTGGATAACGACAGAGATCTGGTCTGGAGCTGTGAGGATGGTGTCCAGTCGCAATAGGTGTAGTGACTGGACCCTCTGTGCAGCTACAAGTGCCATCAACATGAGTGTTTTGAGCATAGATGGTTTCAGGTTGAGGGATCTGGCTGGTGGCCATCCCCTGAGGTATGTCAGGACCACACTGACATCCCATACATGGGTGTACCTTGGTCTAGGGGTTAGAGTTGTAAATGCCCTTCATTAGTTTGACCACCAGCTGGTGGGACCCCATGGCCTGTTGTCCTGGAGCTGGTTTTAAATAGACAGGCAGGGCAATTCTAGCTGTGTTGATGGCTCTGTAGCTGAAGTCCTTCATCATGGTGAAGGTTCGCCAGGAATTCCAGTACGTTGGTAACTGTAGTGGTTGAGTAGGTGGTCCCTGTATCCAAGCAGTACTTCTCCCATTTTTTGATGCTGGACAAGTGCTGTTTTTTAGTGGATGTTCAGAGGGATGCTGACATGGTGTTGATGGTTTGTTATGATAATCCCAGTCCCAGAAGTGGTTTGTGCAGCATCTGCAACACAGGAGTTTTATTTTTTCATGGCACGGGTGGCTTGTGCCCAACACTGGGTGTTAATAACTCTGGGTCACTGGGGAATACCATCGGAGTTCCAACAACCATGTCATGGAGTATTTGGAACCTGGCTGTGTAAGCCAGCTGGGTACTATCAAAATACCTGAAGCAGAGTCCATTTGTACTGTGCGTAGCCCCCGACTGATGAGGCAGAAGGGAGGAAATGAATAGAAGAAAAATTTACCCAATCCAGCGCGAACGCATCTACCGCTGCTGCCTCAGGGTCTGGTTCCCAAGCGACATACATAGGTACCTGGTGATTTAGTCTAGATACAAATAAATCGATATCTAGCGTGCCATATTGCTTGATAACTTTTGTGAAAAATATATATTTTGGGGATTTTAACATCCATTCGATGTTGTCATTAAATTTACGTGATCTGGTGTCTGCCACTGTATTTAGCTTACCCGGTAGGTAAGTTACTGATAGCCAAATATGTCTTTGGACACACCATTGCCAAATTGTATTGACCAACTTGTCGCATGATACCGATTTTATGCCGCCCATATGGTTAATGTAGGCCACCACCGTAGTATTATCTATTTATAACCGTACATGCAAGTGATGCATATTTATGCATATGCTTTTAAACCATAAAAAGTCACCCAAACATCTCTAGATTATTAAATGCCCAGTGTAAGTGGTAACGATGATTCTGGGTTAGTCCATCTGCTACTTGTGCTGGATAGAGTTAGGTGCTCCCCAGTCTTGAGCACTGGCATCTGTTTGGATAACTGACGTAGGGTTAGTGATGATAATAGGCTGAAAACTATGTCAAACGTTTTTGCCCACCACTGTAGTTCTGATATTACTTCAGTGGGTAACTTCATGAAACGATCATAATGACCTGTATGTCATTTTTGGTACAAAGGTCCGAATTATGTAGCTGGAAATGCTGCTACCATTATCCCAATTACTCTGTTACTTGTCGAGTAGTTGGTAGTTTGTTGACCATTAAATTGTACGATTGTACCAATTCAACTATGTTGTCTCTTGGCAATGTTACAGTCACGTAGACTGAATTAATTGTGAAGCCCAAGTAGTCCATGATACTTAGATTTATCTGGATGTAAGACAACCCCAGGGTTTCGAATAACTGTTTGGTAGCTGAACAGCTAACATAGTCAAATTCATGGTCTTGCCTACCATTTAGGATATCATCAAGATATGCCATGACAATATGTTTTTGTCTTCTGAATATTGCCAGAGCTGGTTTTAGTGTCTGGGTGACACTCTTGGGCTGATGTGAGCCCATTGGGTAACGCTTTAAACTGCTATAGCTGCCCCATCCAGTTAAATTTCAGGTATCTGCGATGATCCTTGTGAATGGTACTAAATGGTAAACATCTTTAAGATTAATGCTTGCCATGAAGTATCCTTTGGAATTTAGTTGTTTGGCAGTAACAACCGGTTCCATTTTGAAATGTATATACTTAACAAACATATTTAGTGAAGTTAAGCCAATGATGATGGGACATCCGCCATCTTTTTAGGGTTTAGTGAATATATTTGATACGAATTGCAAGGGTTCAGGTTTCCCCATGACACCCTTTGTAATTAGTCTCACCAGTTCAGCTTGTCCCTCTTGTTTCTTTAACGGAGAGAGGAAAAATACCCTCTGGGGTGAATGTTGACCTGGTGGCAATTTTTCTAGTATGAATTGTATTCACTAATGCCATTGAGTATATACTGATCACTCGTGATAGACTCCCATGTGTTGGTATGCTCTATATACTGGTAGGAACCAGACCCACCTACCTCCATGGTTATGGGTATTCTTCTGTTTCCTGCCGGTCCAACGAGTGTTGCACGTCGTCTGACGTGGCGGTGACGTTGGGGGGTGGCACATTTTCCATGGGGTCCACTCTGGGCCCTGGTCTAAATAAGACTTTCGGTGATAGATGCGGACCCCGAGCTTTCATCAGTCCGATATGGTAGACGTTGACTGATGGATGCGATGGGGTGCTGCTGCGTAGGAATTACTGTTTTTGGTTACTCATCCCGGCCCTGCCCACATGAGCCAAAAGTTTTGTAAAACCTCCTGCATGTCCTTCATATGCTTTGTGAGGTTTTTGCCACAGAGCAGTGGGTCTGGCTCAGTGGCTGGGGTCTTATGACTTGTTTACGAAGGTTGTGGTCATCTCCGTATTTGTCCATGGAATGAGGAAAAAACGATGTGATGGCTGTCGTCAGGCTTTTAACGCCTCCTGCACGTGGGGTTTCCACGTAGCTGCCCACCACACACCACACCTAGCAGCTCTTCCTGTTCCTGCACCCCTTGCATATTCCCGAGATCTTCAGCCATTGCCCCTGTTCTTGACAAGCCCAGTCCTGGTCACCAAAGATATCCTCTGGAAAGGAGGAAGCAATGGACAGTGCACAAGGCACTTTGGAGGGAGAGCCTGACCCCCTCTGCGAGTGCGCCCCTCCTGGGGTGCACCTCGCTGTAGCTCCTGCTCCAAGAGCCGCTCCATGCGGCTCAGGCGGCTGTCTCTCCCCCGCCTGGGTGGAGAGACGTCCCCGTCCGATAAGTCGGAGCCACCGGCCGGAAAGCCTCTTCCTTGGCTTTTACATCCAGCCCGCTGCTCAGGCGCTAGCGGGGCTGGGCTCGGTCGCGGTGTCGGGGTAGCGGACTGCCCGGTAAGCGGTCCTACCGCCTTGTTGCTGCCCCCGCGATGGAAACGCTGAAACGCTCCTCCGTGGAGTCGAGCGGGGGACAGGTCTGTTCTGTTGCTGCCCCCCCAGATGGACGCTCCTCCGTGGAGTCGAGCGGGGGACAGGTTTGTTGCAGAGCCTTTCTTCTCTGCCGGACAGCAGAAGGCTCCCTGTGAAGGAAACCAACGTCAGCTTACCTGACGGTCCATTCTTTCACCTCCATAGCGGGAGAGCCTGACTCCCGCTGTGCCGCTGTTGCTCTGCTGGACGTAATGCCGCGCATGCGTGCTGAACGGGTTCTTAACGGAATCACTCACGTGACTCCGAAGTAAAATGAATGGGTATTGAATGCCAAGTGGATTGCTTGATGGTTAATTCATCCACCAGGTAGAGAGCAAGGTGACAGCTTTCTGACATATCTGATGGTAATATAATTTAGACACCACTGATTCCCTGCATCTCCTCCTCTGTATTTTCCAGCTATGAGCTATGTAGTTCTCAATGTTCTCAGCCTCTATGCTCCTCTCTTCTCTTGTTTGGAGTTATCCGGCCTGACCATGTTCTTACACCAGGTGCCTTCCCTTATGTCAAGTTTTATTTTGCTTTTATCTTCAGCCAAGGTTTTCCTCCCAGTGCAAGGAATGCTCTCTATCAGCATATCCATAGAAGCAATGATGGGTCGAGGAGAAGTCCATGAACCCCATTAGCTTAATTTATTTTTCCTTTGTTTCCCAACTCCAAACTGCTTCAAACTACATGCTCAGTGCATCTGTCCAAATCACTTAACATGGGTCCTCAGAAAACTCCTTCATGCCAATAAATACTTTGGTTATAGTATTGGAGCATTTTGTGCAATTTTGATCTCCTAATTTGAGGAAGGACATTACTGCTATTGATGGAGTGCAGCGTAGGTTCACCAGGTTAATTCCCGGGATGGCGGGACGGACATATGATGAAAGAATGGGTCACAGGAATTTAGAAGGATGAGAAGAGATCTAATAGAAACATATAAAATTCTTAAAGGATTGGACAGGAAAGATGCAGGTAAAACGTGCCCAATGATGGGGGAGCCCAGAACCAGGGGTCACAGTTTCAGAATAACGGGTAGGCCATTTAGGACTGAGATGAGGACATTTATTTTAAACCCAGAAAGTTGTGAATCTGTGGAATTCTCTGCCGCAGAAGGCAGTGGAGGCCAACTCACTGGATGTTTGCAAGCGAGAAGGGCCTGTCCCACTTGGGTGACTTAATGTGCGAGTTTAGAAGAGTTTGCCCTGGATTCAAATTCGCAGCATGGTTGACACGAGGTCCTAGGAGGTCCAATGAGGTCGCTGGAACTCTCCTGCATGCTTGAGGGAAGTTCCCGCCTTAGCTAGGTATTGGAAACAATTTCAGGATATTGAAATATTTTCTGTGAGTAAAATTTGGTCGGAATGGGTCTTTTTCACTCGTAGTGCAGTGGAGTGGGGTCGCTATTTAATTACAGGCAGTTGAGGGCAGTCGTAGGCAATCTCCTTCACTGACCGAGCATTTTAATTGGCTCATTGGAGTTTTCAGGACCTAGGAAGATCTACCGGTAGGCAAAATGGCCGCTAAACTTTATTAAACATCTTAAAGGTGTCTCCCTCTGCTTCTCTCCCCCTTCTCTCCTCCTTCTCTCCTTCTTCTCTCACTCATCTCTCCCCTTCTCTCTACACCCCCCCCCCCCTCCCCCACCCCCCCCCCCCCCCCCTCACTCCGTGCTCTCTAAAGGACTTACCATTATTGTGGCAGCTGTTTACCTTCATCTTCATCTCGCAGACATCGCTCCTCTCTCCGCTTCCCTTGACCCCACCTTCGCGATGCATTTGTGTGTGTGTGTGTATGTGTGTGTGTGTGTGTGTGGTCGGTAGATGCAGCTCGCGGTTTCGACGCGAACGCGGCTGGTCGATCCAGCTCGAGGCTTTCCAGGAGAGTGCCCTCGAGCTTGAAGGTCGAAGGCACTCTTCTGGACTCGCGGATTAGGTCGCCCAAGTGGAACAGGCGCTAAATCGAACCTAGAGTTCGATTTAGCTCTTACGCCTAAAGGAATCAAGGGATCTGGAGCGAAAGCATTAATGGGGTACTGACTTTAGATGATCAGCTATGATCATATTGAATGGCAGTGCTGGCTCGAAGGGCCGAATGACCTACTCCTACATCTATTTTTCTTTGGGGGATTTTCTAAAGTACTAGATAAGTGCAGACCCGTTGTGTCTTCTCCCCAAAGCAATATTCCACCACTCATTCATTCCCCCAATGCAATAATCCACCACTCACACATAGCCCCCAACTGCTCAGGCGCAACTCATTTCCCCTCATCTCCAGCACTCCCTCCCCCTCCCCCTCCTCTTCAACCTCCCTCTTCTTTCCCCTCCTCATCCCCTCCCCCAATCACTCCCTCACTTCTCCCTCCCTTTCCTTTCCCCAAACGTCATTCATTCCCTCCCACCCTCCATAACTCCTCTCCCCTTCATATCCCCCCTGCTATCCCTCTATCCCCCACCGCATCCACTCTTCACCTCGCCCTATCCCCACTATTCCTCCTCTCCCTCTATTCCCCACTCCATACCTCCCC
Organism: Leucoraja erinaceus; assembly: GCF_028641065.1. Lineage (NCBI taxonomy): Eukaryota > Metazoa > Chordata > Chondrichthyes > Rajiformes > Rajidae > Leucoraja > Leucoraja erinaceus. Next base: position 60,181,581 of record NC_073379.1, read on the forward strand.
CAATCCCCCTTCCTCTCTCCTCTCTCTCCCCTATTCCTCCCCTCCTCTCCCCTCACCTCCCCCACTTTCCCCCCCTGTCCCTCCATGTCTCCTATTCCCCCTCCTCCCCACCAGACATGAGACAGGAAAAAACTGAAATAAGAGGAAGAGATAGATTTCTCCGCAGATTTTGAAATTCGGCGAGGCCCCATCGCCGCCGCAAGGCCCCATCGCAACCGCAAGGCACCACCGCCGATGCGAGGCTGCACCGTCGCCACGAGGTGCCACCACAGCCGCAGCCCCTCACTCACGAGACTTCACCACCGTGGTCTCGATGCCTCCTGGGTCGCCGCATAGAACCCCAGCCGGGGCCTCGCGGATAAAAGCCCGGGTTGGACGAAGCAGCCGTCGGCAGGGCACCAAGAAGGCCGTGAATTGGGCTCGGCCGCTCGCACTCTCGACACCACAGAGGCGCCCGCAGACGCAGCTCCAGCCAGCGGAGCGTTAGTGATGCTCACTCCGCTCCTTCAGCTTTACAATCTCCTCGCCGGGCACCTCCCGTGAGTGACAGCGAGAGGAGACCTAACTGCGCGTTTTTTAAGATTTTTAAACCTTAAGGCTGGGGTTGTCGGGGCCGGTGGGGCGGGAGCGTCCGGCAGCTGGGGGAGGGGGACGGCTTCAGATGCGGAATGATTGGTGGAGGGAGCGTATTACAGCAGGGGAGGGGGACGGCATCAGGAGAGGGCTGAGGGCTGTCGGTATCCGGGGGGGGGGCGGAAGCGTCCTAGAACTGGGGAGGGGGTGGCTTCAGGTGGAGGCTAGTAATAATAATAATAATAATAATAATAATCATAATAATAATAATAATAATAATAATAATAATACATTTTATTTTTGGGCGCCTTTCAGAAATCTCAAGGACACCTTACAGAGATTAACAGGAATAAAAAACATATAAAATAAATAATAAAGACATCACAGAAACACAAATTAAAAACAGAATTCAGTCCAAAAACAAAAAATCAAAAACACAATGTGAAAAGAGAGCAGCGGCAGCTAAAGCGCGCCAGCGTCCACTCTCCCTTCCGACAGGCATCTTGGACAAAGACTAACAGGATTATGTAGAGACAGAAAATCATCCCCCCAACAATGGATACCACTGTGGGGGAAGGCACAATGTCCAGTCCCCAACCCCAAGTTCACCCAAAGTCAGGTTATGAGTCCACCGCAATTGCCTCTACGGAGGCCCGATGTTCCTGGCCGTTCTCACCAGGTGATCTTGCCCCGGCGTCGGGAGAGTCCTCTCAGCGGCTTGGCCACCTGGAATGGCCGCTTCCTAGCTGGAGACCGCGGCTTCCGAAGCCGGCAAGGCCATGCTGGCCTGGAGCTCCCAGGCTTCCGATGTTGAAATCGGTGCCGCCCGCTCTGCTCCGCAGACCAGCAGCCCGGAGGTGTCGAACACGGCGGTCACAGCTCACCGGAGCTCTGGCGCGTCGATCCAGCGCGGCGACCCAGGCAAGGCATCGCCCGCTCCGCTCCGCGACAGCGCCCCAGCGCTGCGCCGCTACCGAGGCCAAGGTGCTGGGCGGTCCCCGCCAGGAAACGGCGCTCCACGCCCGCTGGTAGGCCACGAGAACGGGTCGACGGGCAGCCCGGAGAAAAAGCTGCCTCATCGACCAGGTAGGGACCTAGAAGTAAAATTGACCCCTACCCCACACATTAAAAAATCCATTTCTCCAACGGACGAAACACAGGACTTACTAAAAACTTTTTTTAAAAAAGCGAAGTAAACGGACGGCTGCTGGTTAGCAGCCGCTCCCTAAGATGGCTCCTCCTCCTCCTCTGGCTAGTACAGGTGTTGTGGTCTGAAGGAACTGGTTTCCAGAGGGCTAGTACAGATAATATGGGCCGAAGGGATGTTTCCGGAGGGCTAGTAGGATATTGTGGGCCGAATGGACTATTAATGTGCATATAAAGGTGTTGTGGGCGGAATGGACTGCAGCTAGGGGAGGGGGACGGCATGAGGGGGATTTTCCTTCATCTTTCCTCGGCTGAGAGCCACATATACTGTAGATGTCCATGCTGAAATACCGGTTTCTCGAGGTATATCAACACGTTCTCCATGGTTTGTCCTTGCGCTTGATGGATCGTTATTGCAAAACTTGACTGAATAGGGAATTGGGTCTGCTGAAGGGGAATGTCAAGGGGAATGCCTTCTGTCAAATTGAGCATTATCCTAGGAATGAGAACAATGTCATCTTTGAAGGCTCCCATGTTGATTCTTGCAATGATCAAATGATTGTGTAGCTCTTCCATGATCATCCTTGTTCTATTGCATAGCTTTGGGGGTTCCAAGTTTCTCACCAACATTGGAGATCCTTTTTCAACTCCAACTTGTGTGGTGGTAATCCAGAGATCTCGAGTGAATCGAGGAATTCTGTTGGGGGGCGAGTAACATTAGTTCCCTCAGTGACAGCATTGATATAAAAGTACTCTTTAATGATTCCAGGGAAGCGTGTGATGCGTAGTATTGATCCTTCTCATCGTATAGTTGTGTGGAACTAAGATACTATTGTCGGAGAATAATTCTGCAGGATTGTCAAATGCAGGATAGATTAAATGAATACGATCCTCCAGTGTTTCTGCTGATAGAACCATGTCTTGTGGCATTTTAATTTCAACATCTTCATTCTTTAAAATGTCGTCTTCAACTTTCAACAAAAATTGAAAATAGTTGCCTTCTCCCTCTCTTAATCACATATTTTTGTGCAATTGAAACTTGGTGAAAAGTGTCCACAAGTAGGATTTCTTGATGCCGGAATTTTCAACATCAGCATCATTTCCTCATTTCACTACAGGACGAAGTTGTCGAAAATCGCCACAACAAATGGTAAGAATGTGGCGAAAAGGCTTAGTGTTTCTGCGTACATCTTGAAGAGTTCTGTCCACCGCTTCAAAGCTCTCTCTCCTAATCAATGGGCATTCATCCGAAACAATGAGTTTCACTTGCCTCATCAAACGTGCAGTGTTTCGTGTCAATGTTGCAGAATGTATCCTCGGTCACTTGGATGGGTATCTTGAATCGAGAATGTGCAGTTCTTCCACCAGGCATTAATGTAGCTGCTATCCCGGAGGATGCTACAGCAATAGCTACATCACATTGACCTCTAACTTTGGAGAGGATCCAATTTGTGAAAAAACATTTTTTCCCGTTCCTCCTGGTGAATCATTGAAAAACATTGAAGGAAGCTTGCTTTTCAAGCAGTTGCACGCCTGGTCATACACTGCTCTCTGCTCCGCCTTCAGGAGAGGGTCATTCTCCTCAACAAATTTCTGTTGTTCAGTTCTATCGTATTGCAATTCCTGCAGCAATCCTGGATTGTCATCATCAAGGTGTATCCTTCCATTTATTGGTCATGGCAAATGAAAGCATTCCATTGTTTTGTTGCAATTCTCAAGCTTGTCTTGAATATACAACAGAGCCTGATCATGATGCTTCACCAATCAGGTTATTAGCAAAGGGAGGGGACGGTGTAGGAGGGAGCAGGTGGAGGGGGGGGGAGGGTGGTGGAGGTGGGGGGGGGGGGGGGGGGGGGGGGGGGGGGGGGGGGGAGGAGAGCATCCTGCAGCTGAGGGAGAGGGACAGCCTCAGGCGTGGGCTGTCATGGGGGGGAGCATGCTGCAGCCGGGGGAGGGGCACGGATACAGGTGGGGGTAATCGGGGGCTAGAAGGGGGGGGGAGGGAACATCCTACCACTGGCCTACCACTGCCTGCTGCTGGCATGGCCTACTGCTGCGGTGGCCTGCCGCTGCCATGGCCTTCTGCTGCCATGGCTTTCCGCTGGCACTCCCCACCGGCTTCAGGAGGGGGCCAGTTGGAGGGGGTGCTTTATGGAAGGCTAGTATAGGTGTTGTGGGCCAATGGGACTGGTTTCTGGAGGGCTAGTACCTACATTGTGGGCCGAATGGACTTTTATTGGGCTAGTCCTGCAGCTGGGGATGGGGAGGCTGCAGGTGGGGGCCGGAGGAAAGCGTTCTGTAGTCAGGCGAGGGGGACGGCTTCAGGCAGGGGCCATTGGGGGCGGGGCGCTGCCGTTGCCTAGCACTGCCTGTGCCCCACCAGCGCCCGGCCCCACCAGAGCCCGGCCCCCTCAATCCCCCCACTCACACTCCTCAGTTCCCCAGCATCTCGAGGTTGCAACAGTCGGTGTCGCACATCGGCTCCGGCTTCCAGGTGGACGGCTTCTGGACTGACTCACGGCTTCTGGACTCACTCTGACTCACGGCGTCTAGACTCACTGACGGCTTCTGGACTCACCCACGGCTTCTGGATGCATTCATGGCTTCTGGACTCACTCACCTCTTCTGGACTCAGCTCGACCCCCTGGGTTTTATTTTCCTCGCCCCGTGATTGACAGCGGGGGCTGGAAGGGCCATTGCTGTCCTGGCGACTGACAGGAGCGAAGACCTTGATAACTTTTGTAATCTTTCACTGATCTGAACAAAACTAGATGGGCTTGGAGCACACGAGAACAGTGAGTAAGGTGGCAAAAATTCATAGCGCTATCGGTTACCGTTTTTGTGCAAATCTAAAAACAAAGCAAACCGGAAGAGGACAAGTGACTGAAAGGGAGGGAGGGAGAGAGAGAGAGAGAGAGAGAGGGGTAGAGAGAGAGAGGAGGGAGGGGGGGAGAGAGAGGGGAGAGAGAGAGAAGGAGAGAGGGAGAGAGAGAGAGAGAAGGGGAAGGAGAGTGAGGGGTGAGGAGAGAAGGGGAGAGGAGAGGGGGAGGGAGGGAGAGAGAGAGGGAGAGGGAGAGGGAGAGGGAGAGGGGAGAGGGAGAGGGAGAGGGAGAGGGGAGAGAGAGGAGGAGAGGGAGGGAGAGATCATCCCAGCCTTAGGACATATTATTGCATGTGTTTCTCATGGCAGTGGCTTCATCCCAACATTGTTCAACAGGTCATACTAGTGATTTGGATGCCAATAAACCTGAAGATGTTGCTGATCTCCATAGCAGCTCCATTGATAAGGACAGAGATGTGTTCACTACCCCAATTCCCCGGTCACGTGACAGTGCCGACCAATGACGAGGGTGCTGAATACCCAGGACTGCAATTGTTCAGACAATAGCTCACCACACCATCTAAGGGCAATTATTGATCAATAATAAATGTTGGCCTTGCCAGTGAAGCTGTATCCTAATAATGCATACATTATAGAGCATGGAGGTTGGGATTTAATCCAACTCTGTATTCTTCAGCAACTTGCCAAATAAACATAAAAGCATCAAATGAGCATTGTTATATTAAGGACATAATAAATGTAACTGTCCTAGACAACAATTGATCATTAATCCATGTTTCAAATAAATCAAGACACTTAGTCTTAAAGTACGGCAGAGTTAATTTTAACTCTTTTTTAAATTCTCTTTTGGCTGGCTTCTAATTTGCATTATTTCTTATTTAAGTGTATTAAAATTTCTCCTGCTTATGTACTGCTCCACGCATTCATTGTCAAATGCTCCTAATTGGATATTTGGATCAGATCTGACAATGCCTCAGGTCAAATTAAAAATTCACACCAAATATTTAGACCGTTCTATGGCATAGACCCACTCTATCCCCACAATATATTCCAATGCTACAACTCTGAGATCTACATTGCTGCCATCTTTCAAAACTCCAATTACCCTTGCTACACTGAGGGGAGACCTCATTGAAATTTGCTCAGTAGTGAAAGGCTTGGGTAGAGTGAACGTGGAAAGGATATTTCCACTAATGGGAGAGTCTAGGACCAGAGTTCATTGCCTCAGAATGAAAGGATGTACCTTTAGAAAGTAGATGAGAAGAAATGTCTTCAGTCAGAGGATGGTGAATCTGTGGAATTCATTGCCATAGTTGGCTGTGGAGGCCAAGTCGAAGGACATATTTAAGGTGGAGTTCGATAGCTTCTTGATTAGTAAAGGTGTCAGGGGAGAAGGTGGGGCAATTGAGTTGTGAGGGAAAGATAGATCAGCCATGATTGAATTGCAGAGTAGGCTTGATGGGCCGACTGGCCTAATGCTTCTCCTAAAACTTATGAACCCGAATTGCTGATGGTTCTGCAGTAGTCGCCAGTTCTCCTTTGATTTTTACTTGTATCTCTCCCCTCTCTCTCTCTCCTAGATGCTGCGCTGCTGTGAACCTAGCTTCTTCTTCTTCTTCCCCTCTTTTCCCTTCTTCCCCTCTCCCCCTCTTCCCTCTTCTTCCTCCTCTCCCCCCTCTCCCCTCCCTCCTCCTCCTCCTCCTCCTCCTCCTCCTCCTCCCTCCTCCTCCTCCTCCTCCTCCTCCTCCTCCTCCCCTCCTCCTCCTCCTCCTCCTCCTCCTCCTCCTCCTCCTCTTCCTCCTCCTCCTCCTCCTCCTCCTCCTCCTCCTCCTCCTCCTCCTCCTCCTCCTCCTCCTCCTCCTCCTCCTCCTCCTCCTCCTCTCCTCATCCTCCTCCTCCTCCTCCTCCTCCTCCTCCTCCTCCTCCTCCTCCTCCTCCTTCCCTTCTCCCCCTCCTGTTCCTCTCCCTCTCTCCCCCCTCTCCCCTCCTCCCCTCCTCCTCCTCCTTCTTCTCCATTGGCATTGGGGATGCTTTGCTTCACTCCTGTATTTTGAGTTCTGAAGTAGCTGATGATGCCAATGTGGTAACGATATTGGGGCCTAGGGTGGCTAATAGGGCAGGTCGGTAATTACTTTGTAAGCTGGTGCTCCCTTTTACTATTTAGACAGGTCCTCTCTATGTTTCCAATGCATGCACTTGATATTCCCAGTACCATCTCAAATACTTATTCTTTACTAGTTGTGGATCCTGTTGGCCTTTTGCAAGGTAGATTTTTCAGAATATTCTTAAATCTTTTCTCCTGACCTCCTGGTAATCTCTGCCCGTGACGGGGGAGGGTGGGGGGGGGGGGGGGGGGTGGATAGATGACAAAAGATGTGAGATAAGGAAGGAGTGTGGCATGGAACACTAATGGCATATTGGCCTTCATTGCGAGATGATTTGAGTATAGGAGCAAGGATGCCCTGCTGCAGTTGTACAGGGTCTGGTGACACCACACCTGGAGCATTGTGTGCAGTTTTCGTCTCCTCATTTGAGGAAGGACATTCTTGCTATTGAGGGAGTGCAGCGTAGGCTAACCAGGTTAGTTCCCAGAATGGCGGGACTGACATATGATGAAAGAAGGCGTCGACTGGGCTTGAAGTCACTGGAATTTAGGATGAGAGGGTATCTTTCAGAAACATATACAATTCTTAAAGGATTGGACAGGCTAGATGCAGGAAAAATGGTCCCCATGTTGGGGGAGTCCAGAACCAGGGGTCACAGTTTAAGAATAAGGGGCAGGCCATTTTGGACTTTTTCAGCCAGAGAGTTGTGAATCTGTGGAATTCTCTGCCACAGATGTAGTGGAGGCCAATTTACTGGATGTATTGAAGAGAGAATTAGATATAGCTCTTAGGGCTAATGAGACCAAGGGATATGGGGAGAAAGCTGGAACAGGGTACTGATTCTGGGTGATTAGCCATGATCATATTGAATAGCGGTGCTGGCTTGAAGGACCAAATGGCCTATTCCTACAACTATTTTCTATGTTTCCATTTTTCTGTGTGAATCGTGAAGCCAGAAGAAGGAATATAGGTCGAACAAATTTATAGTTGTTGTTACTGTCATTCTTAAATTGCTTGGCTAATTTTTCATTTGTTTTATGTGAGGTATATAGGATAATGGAGAAACAAAATTATAATTTGTAGTTGCAATTCTTTCTTCATTGTCAGAGACAGTTAAGGGCCTGTCCCACAGGAGATTTTTTAGGCGACTACCGGCAAGTAGGCAGTCGCCACATGGTCGCCAGGATGTCGCCTGTATGATCATGAGTAGTCTCCTCAGTCACCCAAAGAGTCGTAGCATTTTTCTGCTGCCGTAGATTGTCGCCAGGATAACGTAGGTTGGCACCAGGTGACGTAGGTTGTCACCAGGTGACGTAGGTTGTTGCCGGTGCTGACATCAGTGAATTCCATTGGCGACTACCTACGTCAACCTACGTCAACTGGCGACCGGACAGGTAACTGAATTGTCTTTAGTTGTCTTCAGTTGTCGCCGACAGGGTCGTAGCTTGTCGTAGCTTGTCATGGGTGGATGTAGGTTGACTTCGGTTGTTGTAGGTTTTCGCCTGTGTGGTCATAGGTTGTCGTAGGTGTGGTCGTTGATGGACATCCTAATTGTTCGCTGCTTGTCGGTAGCTTGTCGTAGCTTGACGTCGACTAGGTGGTAGGTTGTTATATCTTGTCGCAGACATTGTGCTGGACATTGTCGTAGTGGGGGTCCAGTCGCTGGTTTTTCAGCGACCTGCTATGACTTTAACAGTCACCGGCAGTCACCTAAAAAATAGCTTAGGTGGGACAGGCCCTTTAATAATTGGTTAACCTAAAATTTATTGAAATGGTCATCAGGAATGCTGAGGAGTTTTCTAATAATATTAATAAAATTATCTTCAGTGCCAATAGAATGCCAATAGGAAGTAAAACTTGACCCTGAATACATACCCAATGCTTCTCTTTATGTAAGAAATTATGAGGACAGAATATCCATTTCTCATAATCTGGAGGGAATGACCAATGACACATATAACCCAAGAACAGCTAAACGAAATCCAAATATATCCAATATTGAGTTAGAATTATGTATCATTGAAAGTTCTGATTCTAGTGAATTGGGGACTGTGGTGAAATATATTTTTACTCATAACATGTATCTACTAAAAACATGAAGCTTCCACCCTGAACAACTCAATAGTGTCCATAATCACACTTTTTGTTTTCCTCAAAACAAATCATTAAAAGGAAAAAAAAAAATCCTGTCCTTTCAGAAGGATTTTTTTTTGTGCGTGTTAAGCAAATCTGTGCTGACAGCAATGTGATTTTTGTTACACATCAGTAAATTATCATTATATCCATTGCAGTGGATTACATTTTGCTATACAACGTGGATAATTACCACTGGCACAGAACAATGGGGATTAGTGCAGCAGGTGTAACTCTGAACATTGATGCAGCAACCAAAGACTCCAAAATCACTGCCTATAAAATGACATGGGAATGGAGAAAGCACAGTGGATACTGCATAAGAAATGTTATTAGTTCAATTCCTCTGTCTTGCATTATATTAAAATTGTAATCATGTATAGTCTTTCTGATGACTGGATAGCTTGCAACAAAAAAGCTTTTCACTGTACCTCAGTAAAAATGACAATAAACTAAACTAAACTAATTATCAGTTTCCCATTAAAACAACCATTAATTCATGTATTGCTGAAATACAAATTGTACCATCACAGTTTTGGACAGCCAAACTAGATCTACCAATCAAATTGCAAAGCTCTCTTTATTTGCACAATTCTTCTCAATTGAGAATTGCCAGAGATGTTCAACTGTTTGATTGACTGAATTGCTAATACTTTGCCTTTCATTGTATTTAATGGCCAAACAGGATTTAACTTACTGAAAGAAGACTGATCTCTCATAACGCAAATCAAAAATATCTCTGCCCCTACAATACCTGCGAGCAGCAGCCTGAAGAATTTAAAATGCATTCACAGAATCCTTACACCTGCTATGCTTATCAAAAACTGAGATTGCCAATTCAGAAAAAAATAGTTTTCAGATGAACAGACAGGCCATGTTGCTTGGGAGAATATATCTCTCATATCCACACTGTGTGATTCATGACAAAATCACTGAATGCTTTGTGTTATAATAAATGTGACGTTAGACTATGGCAAAGTAAGTAATAGAGTAACGAACAGTTACTTGATTATTTATAATTAATACTAGACGAAGTGGGACTCGTTGGGTCACATGGGAGGGCTCGTCCCCCAACGCAATATTCCACCTCCCCACCATTTCCAATATTGGCGGCCAGTGGGGGGGGGGGGGGGCTTTCTGGAACACTAGTATGGGTGTTGTGGGCCAAAGGGACTGGTTACCAAGGGCTAGTATGGACATTATGGGCTGAATGGATTCTTGGGCTCACAGTCACTCATGGCTGATAGACTCACAGTTCACTCACTCACGGCTGGTGGACGCACAGTTCAGTCACTCACGGCTGGTGGACTCACAGTTCAGTCACTCAAGGCGGGTGGACTCACAGTTCACTCACTCACGGCTGGTGGACGCACAGTTCAGTCACTCAAGGCGGGTGGACTCACAGTTCAGTCACTCACGGCTGGTGGACTCACAGTTAAGTCACTCACGGCTGGTGGACTCACAGTTCAGTCACTCAGGACTGGTAGAATCACAGTTCATTCACTCATGGCTGATGGACTCACAGTTAAGTCACTCACGGGTGGACACAGTTCAGTCACTCATGGCTGGTGGACTCATCCATCATACACACACACACCCTCCATCACACACACATACACCCCCCATCTCACACACATACACCCCCCATCTCACACACATACACCCTCCATCACACACACACACATTCCATCTTACACACTCACACTCACCCTCCATCTCTCTCTCGCAAACACACCCTCCATCTCACACACACACACCCTCCATCACACACACACACCCTCCATATCTCTCTCTCTCTCACACACACACACCCTCCATCTCTCTCTCTCACACACACACACACACACACACACACACACACACACACACACACACACACACACACACACACACACACACACACACACACACACACACACACACACACACACACACACACACACACACACACATACAGGGTTCAGTGAGTTAAGGGTACAGTGAGTTAAGGGTTCAGTGAGTTAAGGGTACAGTGCTTTTTAGTAAAGGTACAGTTTAAAGGATTAAGATTTTTATAGTGTGAGTGAGTTGATTTAATTTGGGGGTAAGCCATGTCAGTTGAGATCAGCCCCATGGTTTGCTCATCCTGCTCGGTGTCCCTGGTGACTACGTTTGCAGGAAGTGTGTCCAGCTGCAGCTCCTGGCAGACCGCATTGAACGGTTGGAGCTGCGGTTGGATTCATACTTTTCTAGACCTTCGCATGTTACTCAACCAACGTGCTCTTTCTGCAACCAGTGAACATGCTATGTCTATCTTGCTTCTTCCCAAGACACATTTTTAACACTTTAAATTTTCACTTTCTCTTAAATTTCCATCCAAAATACAACTTGAATCAAACCATCATTTTATTTTGATGTTGAAATGAGCTCTTTAGTATGTGGTAGAGCAGATATCCTACCAATCTAAAGTAGTGATTTATGTTCTCAAACAGTGGTTGGCTAAAGTAGAAATTATTGAGGATATGTTCCTCGTGTTAAATCTGGATGTCTGTCCAAATGATTGCCAGGCTGACATCTTGGTTGTCCCTGCACAAGTCCAGTTCATTTTACAAGAGAGCCAAAATGTATTTTATACCAATGGCTGCAAGCCAAAACCAATTATAACGACACAGCCAACTTGATCAGGGACATCTTAACAACAAAGAAAGACACAACAAGCTGGAGTAACTGTGGAAAAAAGGAATAGGTGCAGCTTCAGGTCACTAAGGAAGACACAAACAATCTCCCAGATGTACTAGGGGACAGAGGACCTAAGGTGATGGAGGAACTGAAGAAAATTCACATTAGGCAGGAAATGGTGTTGGGTAGACTGATGGAACTGAAGGCTGATCAATCCCCAGGGCCTGATGGTCTGCATCCCAGGGTACTCAAGGAGATGGCTCCAGAAATTGTGGTTGCATTGGTGATCATTTTCCAATGTTCTATAGATTCTGGATCAGTTCCTGTGGATTGGAGGGTAGCTAATGTTATCCCTATATTGTTTTCAAGAAAGGAGGGAGAGAGAAAGCAGGGAATTATAGAACAGTTAGCTTGACATCAGTGGTGGGCAAGATGCTGGAGTTGATTATCAAAGATGTAATAGCGGCGCATTTGGAGAGCAGTAACAGGATCAGTCCATGTCAGCATGGATTTACGAAGGGGAAATCATGCTTGACAAATCTGGAATTTTTTGAGGATGTAACAAGTAAAATGGACAATGGAGAGCCAGTGGATGTAGTATACCTGGACTGTCAGAAAACCTTGGATAAGGTCCCACACAGGAGATTAGTGGAGAAAATTAGAGCACATGGTATTGGGGATAGTGTATTGACATGGATAGAAAATTAGTTGTCAGACAGTAAACAATGAGTAGGGATTAACGGGTCCCTTTCATAATTGCAGGCAATGATTAGTGGGGTGCCGCAAGAATCGGTGCTGGGACCGCAGCTATTTACAATATACATTCATGATTTAGGTGAAGGAATTAATAGTAACATTAGCAAATTTGCAGATGACACAACTGGAAGGCAGATTATTATCTGAATGGCGTCAGGTTAGGAAAAGATGAAGTACAACAAGACTTGGGTGTCCTTGGACATCAGTAACTGCAGGAAAACATGAAGGTATAACAGGCTGAGAGGAATGCTAAAGGCCTGTTGGCCTTCATAACAAGAGGAGTTGAGTACAGGAGCAAAGAGATCCTTCTGCAGTTGAGCAGGGCCACGGTGAGAGCACACCTGGAGTACTGTGCAGATTTGTTCTCCTAGTTTGAGGAATGACATTCTTGCTATTGACAGTGCAGCGTTGGTTCACGAGGTTAATTTCCAGGATGGCGCAATTGTCATATGATGAAATAATGGAGTGACTGGGGTTGTATTCACTGGAATTTAGAAGGAGGAGAGGAAATCTTATAGAAACATATAAAATTATTAAGGGATTGGACATGCTAGATGTAGGAAACATGTTCCCGATGTTGGGGGAGTCCAGAACCAGGGGCCACATTTTAAGAATAAGGGGGAGACTGTTATCTTCACTACCACATACATCGTAATGGAGAGAACATATGTCGTATCTCCACTACGACATACATGGTAAAAGATCGGTCTTTATTCCATTCAGAAATACCGAGCATTTAAGTTGCACAGCCTTGCTCATGAAGCTCAGCATACGTTCTGCCAGCTTGCCGTCAGCGTTAGTGTAGTACCGTAATACCATGTAAAGGGCGGCATGCATTATATGTGTAGTGGAGATTATAACTGGCACGGATTAATAAAGGTTAATCTACAGAGACCATTTAGAACTGAGATGAGGATAAACCTTTTTCACCCAGAAAGTTGTGATTTTTGTGAATTTCTCTGCTTCAGAAGGCAGTGGAGCCTGATCTATTGGATGCTTTCAAGAGAGAGTTAGATAGAGCTCTTAGGGCTCATGGAATCAAGGGGTATGTGGAGAAGGCAGGAATGGGGAATTGATTGCGGATGATCAGCTATGATCACATTGAATGGCGGTGCTAGCACGAAGGGCCGAATGCCCTGCATCTATTCTCCATGTATCTCTGTATCTACGAGACCCTTCTTCAGACTGAGAGTCAGAGGAGAGGGGGAAAGGAGAGATATGAAATAGTACACAGTACAAATGAATGAAAGATATGCCAAAGGACAAATGAAAGTCCTTCATCCAGTGGAAATATGTCCACAATTACAATGAGCTTGTTGGCCACTATTTATCAAGCGCAATATTCATCAAGTGCATATCCCCCCTTCCGATATTTGGTGGCATGCAAATTTGCTTCGCTCTTACGTCTTAGCAAAATGTAGTGATTGCCAATATTTACAATAGCGGAGCATTGACCACTAAGTTAGAATAAAATTTCAAGAAAGAAGAATAGTAAGATTAAACGAGAACTTACCAGTTCGAAGTTTGATCGTTATTTTATGAGGAGTAACGTTGAGGGAATACGTGAAGAACCCCGCCAGGACGCATGCGTGTCATTCTTCAGAGCAGCGGTGTGAAATCACAGATAACTGTAATGACTAAACATAGTAAGATTAGAGAAGAACATACCAGTTGAGTATATGATCAAGGGTGGGAGCGGAGGGCACGTATTCCCTCAACGTTACTCCTCATAAAATAACGATCAAACTTCGAACTGGTAAGTTCTCGTTTAATCTTACTATTTTACTTCGGAGTCACGTGAGTGACTACGTGAAGATTTTAAAGCTCTGTGATTTAATGCCGTGGAAACGAGTCCATGCATCACATCTGCCTTGATGATTATGGGAAGAATAGCGTTAATATTATTAGACATGAATTCGACGTTGAAATCAACAAAAAAATTATTAACACCAAATTATAGCCCCTATTCATGGGGTAAAATTATATTACATAACTTAAAATTGTTTCTGCAAACGTTCCAGGTTTAATTACTGGTTTGTGATAAAATCGTTGGAAAGTTTTCTTCGTTGACCATCCTGCTGTCTTGAGGATTTGGTCCATTGGAACATCCAACTACATAGCTGCCGATGTAGCTGCAGCCCTGGTGGAGTGAGATTTAAAAATGTTAGTATCCACTCCAGCCTTTATTAGAACCTGTTTCAGCCATCTCGAGATGGTCTGGACTGTTACTTTTTTGTGTGGTTGTTTGTGGCTGATTAAAAGTGCCATTTCTTTGCATCTGATGATTTTTGTATACTCCATATATAATAATGTGTCTTTTTATACAGAGACGATCATCTGTCGGGTAGGCCCTAAATTCTATTTTTAGGCCTGCTGACCCCTGTCTGTTCTGCTTGACTAATTCATTGATGTGAAAAGTTAAGTTTCTAGATGAAGAAGTCATGTTGTCCAGTCTTAATTTATGTAGTGACTGTACCCTTTGTGCCGTGACCAAGGCCATCAGCATGACTGTTTTCAGTGTCAGTTTCTGTAGGGACAGAGCTGTAGCTGGAGACCAGTTCCTTAGCATGGTCAGTACAATGCTCACATCCCATATTTGGTAGTACCTGGTTCTCGGGGGATTGACATTAAAAATTCCCCTCCTAAGTTTAGTTACCAGGGGGTGTGTCCCAACAGAATGCTGTTCTGTTCCTTGACATAGGTATGTTGACAGAGCACTTCTGGCGCAGTTGATGGCACTATAACTGAGCCCCTCATCGTAATGGAGGCCTGCCAGGAATTCCAGAACAGACGGGATGTTCATTGATCTGTGGTTGATGTTGTTGTTGTGACAGTACATTTCCCATTTCCTGATGTACACCAGGTACTGTTATTTAGTGGACTGTCTGTGGGCCGCTGACATCATGTCCACTGTTCGGTCTGTCAGTCCCAGATGCAGTAGAGGGGCTTTTAAACTCTACAAATTAATAAGTTCATATGGTTATGACATGGGTGGCTTTCCCTTGCTACGGGATGAACCAGTAAATTTGGTCTATGCCGGATGGTGATGCATGGTTCTAATACCATGTTGAGTATCACAGGGAACCATGGTTGAGTAGGCCAATCGGGTACTACCAAAATACCAGACGCAGAGTCTTGCTGTATTTTCCTCAATACCCGACTGATGAGGCAGAAAGTAGGGAATGCATAAATAAACAATCTCCCCCAATGCAGCGAAAATGCATCTGTTGCCGCTGTCCCAGGGTCTGGTTCCCATGAAACATAGTTTGATAACTGGTGATTAAGCCTGGATGCGAATAGATCGATATCTGGTGTTCCATACCGTGCTGCAATATCAGCAAATACTTTTTTATCCAACATCCATTCGGTGTTTTCATTATATTTGCGTGACCTGGTATCTGCCACTAAATTTAGTTTACCTGGTAGGTAGTTGGCTGATATCCAAATATTTTTCTGGATACACCATTGCCAAATTGTGTTGGCCAGATTGTCACATGATGTTGATTTGTTTCCACCCATGTGGTTGATATATGCTACCACGGTGGTATTGTCAACTTGTAGTCTAACATGCTGGTGATATAACCCAGAACAATATAACTTAAGGCCATGGAATGCACCCAACATTTCCAGGTAGTTTATGCCCAGTGTTTGTAATAATGATGCCTCCTGTGCATTCCATCTATCTCCACAGCTGGAGATGGAATTGGTAGCACCCCAACCAAGTGCACTGGCATCAGTTTGTAGTACCATAGACGGCCTGCTGATAATGATTGGGTTGGAACAATGCCGAATGTTATCTTTCCACCAATTTAGTTCCATTATGGCCTTGGTTGGTAGCTTCATCGGTTTGTCAAAATGACCACCATTAATTTTGAGTGCTCGTATTTTTGCCCTCTGTAAATTTTGATAATGTAAAGGTCCGAATTGTGTGGCTGGAAAGGCAGCCACTATTTTGCCAATTATTCTTGCTACCAATTTGATGGATGGTTTACTAATGTCAATGAGGTTATTTTTTAGATCATTCAGTAAATATGCAGGGAGTTGGGTACTTTGGAAATGGCAGGTATCTGTGAAAGACTGGGCTTCACTGATAGTGACAATACATTGCAAGGTGCTGGAGACCCATGTGACCTAGTTGGCTCCAGTAAGTCTGGACCTCTGAAGAAGCCCTGGGAAGTTTCTGCCCATGTGACCCACCTGTCGCCACCAAGTCTGGGTTCCTAAAGTGGTTTCTGTTTAATGCATGTCTGTGATTGGTTGGGGAAGCTTTATGTTTCTACTTTGTTTCGGTACCTTCCCGGTATATGTGATTGGTCTAAGAGGGGTTACCTCACCTAATGTGCATATATTTTGTATTCTGTGTACTGAATAGGTGCCGTGATTGGTTTGTAGGGGTTGTCCCCCCCTCTGTACTTTCACGCCATTAGTTTTCCCACCATTGTATAGTGCTATAAAAGGGTGGGTATTTCGTTAGGACATGTTGGTTGTCTTTCCTTCTATTCTGTTTAAGCGAGGATGCTGAGGGCTCGAGTGAGTAGATCCGAAGCCAGCCGCACAGTGCTATATACAAATAAAGAAAGGGTTTGCACTCCAGTGTTTGACTCAGTAGTTTTACTGAACCAGACTAGGGAGATAGTAATAAATCCGGAATCAACAATTATAGCAATATAAATCATACTTGTATACAGTAACATCGATTATGTTTTAAGCTAATGAATACTTAAATGTTTTTGATAAGGCATACCAGTAGAATATACCCACATTTCCTTACACATCTTATTTATCTATGTTTCATTTAACTGAACATCTAGGCTAGTAAATGTTAACTGATGCAGAAAAGCTTTCAGGGTTCACTCTGTTTAAGGTAACTTACATTTGTGCCTAATTCTAATTGTTCCTTGCATTGCATTTCTATGTGACTAAATCATTTTCAGACTGCTTAAGAGCGGGACAGATGAATTATATCTTTGATTTTATTGTATATTGTACAGAGCCATAGCTCCAGTAATATGCTTTCTGATAAAGTAAATGCTTTCTCCATCAAAACACAAATCTTATTTGCTGCCCTGCGTAGTCAGCTAAGATAGCTGAGTCTGCAGCTAGGAGTGCTTACTCTGGAAGAATTTAAGATTTATTAGTGGATTTCATTAAATATACGGAGTACCTTGGGAGTCAAGGTTAAAAAATTAGAATGCAAGAACTAACTGGTAAATTCAAGGGAATTTTGATGGAAATGACAGGGAAAGGATGGACTTTGAACCTCAACGGAGTTCCTCCAGAATGTTAAATAAGGCATTTTCTTTTCTTCAGGCATAATGAAATACAAATGTAGACATGAGATTTTTTTTCCCATTTAAATGCTTGCCTATCTCTTCTGAGAATTGTTAGGGTTATTTTTAAATTATAAAGACAATGAATATTTTTAGAGCCATGTTACTCTATGTTTTGTTTTATTCAAATTGTGTACATTTAAGAAGCCTAATTTGCAATTCTTTTATGGGTCTGTTTGATGTATACTTTAAAATTCAAAAGGCAAAATCATTTGAGCCTTGCTTTCAATTTCCACATTTAAAGAACAACTCATTCTATTTTTTTTTAATGTTGCTGCAAGATATCCGAGTGGTATTAGATAAAGACAGCCTCAAATTAACCTCCAAAGATCACGGCTGGGATTGATTTTAAATTGAGGGCATCAATGTGAAATTAGCAAACAGATCATTGGAAGTAAAAAAGAATATTGACGTTTGAACTGTTGGATGGTCAGTTCTAATCAAAGGAGGACATGTGAACTTGTGTACAGATTTTAGAATAAAACAGAAAATCAATGTTTTTTTTAATGAAGATTGCTGTAATTTTGATTGAGCATTTTCTTTAAATATAAACATAGAGTAATATGATATTTTAATGCAGATATCTTACAATATCTTGCACGTACTGGTTTATTTTAGCCACTGGATCACTTAGATTTATCAAGTATTTAGCTCCAATAAAAGTAAAATTGCAGCTTGTTTTGTAAGGCCCTCAGAATATGGTCCATTTATGGAAAATAATGCTAAAGACACGAGAGTGAATCACAGCTAAACTATTAATGAAAAATTCAGCATTGAATAAGCATTGAGCTCCAGGAGAAATAAATATATATTTTTATTCCCTTTCATCAGCAAGTCAAAGATAAATGTCCATTCTAAAACCCGTGTAATCTTATTTTTGAGTTCAAATTTTTGTGGAGCACAACTTGGATTTGTAGATATTACAGTATGTGAAATGCGTGGCTACTGAAAATACGATCTGATGGTATATTACGTTGAATGTTGTTACTTACTCCTGCTTACCATATGCAAGCTTGCCAATGTGGATTTATATCTACCAAATAATATGAGTGCAGCACCATCTCAGAGCCCAAATAACAGCTGTTGTTGACACAAGAAACAGTAGGTGAAACATATTGCTACATTAAAAATATAAAAACATTTAACACGTTGGATGTGCTATTGTAACAACTAATAAATACGTCTGATTTACAACTACATTTTTTGAAATGCAGTTTGTAATTTTTAAGTCTCCTTTTCAATTACTTCCTCCTTCCAGTTCATGTTCAATGTGGAACAACCTCCTGCGTTGCTTAGCTGGATCGTCATGGGGCGCCAGGACATCTACTCTCCGAACCAGTGCTCTGGCACTCGTGTACAGCGGCGCCAAGTACGCCGCCCAAGCATGGTGCCACAGTGCTCATACTAGCAAGCTAGACGCTATCCTCAACGACACCATGCAGATCATCACCGGCTGCCTACGCCCCACTCCGATGGATCTTCTGCCGGTGCTTGCAGTTATCGCATCCGCCAAGCTTCGCAGAGAGTACTTCACTCACAGGCTGATGTGCAAGGCCCCATCGGATGCCAAACATCCTTTGCACCACCTCACACAGGACTCATAGCAACTGGGACCTCAATGCCTGTCATCTCTTCGCCTTCTCCCATCACGCAGTGACCCTCTGTGGCTCCAGTTTCAACACACTAGAAGCATGGAGAACCAGCTGGGGTCAGACTTCACGACCTCTGCAATTCACGGTTGCACAGAACATCACAGCCCAACTCAGCTCGGACCTGCCCCGCAAAGAGTGGGTCGCCCTGAACAGGCTCCATACAGGGGTCGGCCGGTACAACGGCAGCATGCATCGCTGGGGGCTGCGTCCATCAGCAGCCTGCGTGTGTGGAGCAGTCCAGCAAACAGCGCAACACATCATTTTCGAATGTGCTGTCCTCCGCCCCCCTAGTGGAGGGGTAGACCTCACGGCCCTCAACAACAGCACATTGAACTGGCTACTGCGCCTGGAGGGCGTTACATAACCTCTGCTGCCACAAACACAAGAAGAAGAAGATAGTCATGTGCAGCACAGATAAAGGGCCGATGGAGGACTGTATCAATGCCGACCATCAGGCCTAATTATACTAGTCCCACTTTGCTAATTAATTCCATATCCCTCTGTGCCATGGTCATTCAAGTACCTGTCCAGGTGACTCTTTTTTTTAAACTGTTCCTGCCTCCACTATCTCTTCTGGCAGCTTATTCCAAATACCAACCACCCTTTGCAAGAAAACATTATCCCTCACATCCTCTTTGAACCTCCTCCCTCTCACCATAATCCTATGCCCTCTAGTTTTAAAGAAACAGACACTATCTGTCTACCTTCCCTATCACTCATAATGTTGTATACTTTTATCATGTAACCTTTCAGCATCCTTAGCTCCAGGGTAAACAGACCCAGTCTCTCCAATCTCTCTTTATAACTCATGTCCTTCAGTCTGGCAACATTTTTGTGAATCTCTCTGCACCCTCTTTAGTTTAATCACATCCTTTCTATAGCATGATGACCAGATTACATATAATATTCTTAGTACTGCCTCATCACGTTTTATACAACTGGAAAATGGTGGCCTGTACTTAATACCTTAGCTGATGAAGACAAGCGTAGAATATGATTTCCTCATCACCTTGTCTCGCTGTGTGCCATTTTCAGGGAACCATGTACCTGCATCCCTAAGTATCTATGTTCAACAACACACCCCAGGGCCCTGCTATTCACTGTGTATGTCCAGCTTCCCAAAATGCATTACTCGATTCTTATCGCAGTTAAATTGAGGGAGGAAAAAATTAATAGGAACCTGAAGGATTACTTTTTTACACAAAGGTTGTGGGTGTATGGAATGGGTGGCCAGAGGGGATGGTTGAGGCAGGTACTATTAATACACAATTTAGACAGGTACATGGATAGGATAGGTTCATAGGTATATGGGGTGAATGCAGGCCAGTGGGACTAGTGTAGATGGGACATGTTGGTCGGTGTGGGGGTAAATGGGCCTATTTCCATGCTGTATGATGCCAGGATACCAAATTCCATCAGCCATTCCCTTGCCCACTTTCCTAGTTGATTAAATTCTTAGTAACCTTAGCCAACCTTCTTTACTGTTCAGTATGCCATCAATTTGGTATCATCTTCAAACTTACCAATCATGCCATCTACATTTTCATCTAAATCATCGATATATATAACAAACTGTTTGCACTGAAACCTGTGGAAACCACAGGTCACAGGTATTCAATCTGAGAAACCAACTCTCCACCACTGTCCCCTGCCTCTTACTACCATGACAATGTTAGTTCACCCTGCATACCACATGGTTTAACATTGCAGACAAGACTCCTATTAAACACCTTATCAAAGACCTTGCTAATGTTCATGTAGATAAAGTTTACTGCCCTGCCCTTTCAGTCATCTTGCACTCCTCTACAATAACTTTAATCAAATTTGTGAGCCATGATTTCCCATGCGCAACCCATGCTGACTATCCCTAATCCGAATGCAAAATATCACTATCTCTCAGAATCCCTTTCAATAATTTTCACACCACCATTGAAACACCAGCTTGGAGTTCCCTGGCTTTTCCCTGCTACCCGTGTGAGACATTCACCACCCCCCAGTCTTCCAGTACCGCTCCTGCAGCGAACAAAATACAAAAATCTCTGCCAAGGTCCCAGCAAACTCCTCCCCTGCTTACCATAATGTCTTGGGGTACATCTGGTCAGGCCACATCTGGTCATCCACCTTTATGTATTTCAAGATCTCTCAAACCTAGTCCATCATAACATTGAGATGATCAAGGTTGTCAGTGTTCTACCGTCTGGATTTCCATCTCCTTCTCCATGAAAATACGGTTGCGAAGTATTCATTGAAGGCTTTCCCTTTCTCTCAAGACCACACATACATAACAGTACCGAGCCTTAAGGAGACCTACTTTCTCTCTCCCTTGCTAACCATTTTAGCTTTAATTGAATGATTGAACTGAGAATACACCCCAGTACTTCCAGTTTGAAAATGAGGGAATATTCAGCATATTTAAAAATGGAACAAGAACACAGATGGTTTCAGTGTCACAGAAAGACAGATTAAAGGAATGTAAATATGTTGAGTGTGTAGACATGTAATTTGTAAAGTAGCTAATTTGCTCATACACCATTAAATAAAAATATGACAACCTAACTTTGCAAGTTAGCTGTCATATCAGATGCTGCTGCACCCGCTGAGTTTCTCCAGCTTTTCTGTGTAACCTTTGCAAGTTTTGATATCATAATGTTAATAGTTTAAAATCTGTGACCTTGAAATGGTATTGTAAAATAAGCGATCATGTCTTAATAGCTTGTTAACATTGCTCTCATTTCTATTTTTATTTGCTCCAGTTGCATCTTCCCCAGTTAATGACTTGGTAGTTTAGATTTAGAACTAGCTTACCCATAGAAGACAGAAGGTATTTGTGGAAGAGTGTTACTCTGCCTGAAAGTCTGTGGCGAGAGAAGTTCCGCAGGGATTAGTGCTCGGACCTCTTTTGTCTGTGATATATATAAATGACGTGGGTGGGTAGTAAGCTTGCAAGCAACACAAAAACTGGTTGAGTTATAGAAAGTGAAGAAGGCTGCCAAGAGTCAAGTGAGTTGTATTGGTGGGTAAGAGGTTTACCAGGATGCTGCTGAAGGGATTGTGCCTGTGCGGTACTGCACCATGTTGTATGAGCCCACTGGTGGATATGAGAAGATTCAAGCAAAAATATTTGATTTAACTCATTTGATTACCTATTGCAGTGATTGCCTTCAGCCTGCATAAATATAGCAATAATCCGCCGATGTGTAGAGAACATAATGCAGTTATAGAGTCATAGAGTGATACAGTGTGGAAACAGGCCCTTCAGGACAACTTGCCCACACCAGCCAACAATGTGTAGGAAAGAACTGCAGATGCTGGTTTAAATCGAAGGTAGACACACAAAATGCTGGAGTAACTCAGCGGGAGAGGTAGCATCTTTGGAGAGAAGGAATGGGTGACGTTTCGGGTCGAGACCCTTCTTCAGACTGATGTCAAGGGAGTGGGTGGGACAGAGATAGAATGTAGTCGGAGACAGTAAGACTGGAGGGAGAACTGTGAATGGGGAGGGGATGGAGAGACAGGGAAAGCAAGGGCTATTTGAAGTTAGAGAAAGTCAATGTTCATACCGCTGGGATGTAAGCTACCCAAGTGAAATATGAAGTGCTGTTCATCCAATTTGCGCTGTCCCTCACTCTGACAATGGAGGAGGCCCAGGCCAGAAAGGTCAGATTGTAAATGGGAGAGGGAGTGAATGGGAGTAAAAGTGCTGAGCAGCTGGGAGACCAGGTAGGTTACGGTGGACTGAACGGAGGTGTACAGCGAAACAATTGCCGAGCCTGTGCTTGGTCTCGCCCATGTACAGAAGTTGACAACTGGAACAGCGGATGCAGTAGATGAGGTTGGAGGAGGTGCTAGTGACCCTCTGCCTCCCCCTCCCATTCCCAATCTGAATGCTTTCAAGCTTGACGATATCTTTCCTATAACAAGGTGCACAGAAATGAACCCCATTTTTCTAAATGCAGTCTCACCAACGTCTTATACAACTACAACATGACCTCCCAACTTCTATACTCAATAGGTACACAAAAATGCTGGAGAAACTCAGCGGATGCAGCAGCATCTATGGAGCGAAGGAGATAGGCAACGTTTAATACTCTGACTGATGAAGGCCAAAGTGCCAAAAGCCTTTTTTACCACATTATCCACCTGTGACTCAACTTTCAAGGAACCATGCGCCTGTATTCCTAGGTCCCTCTGCTCTACAACACTACCCAGAGGCCTACGATTTACTGTGTATGTCCTGCCCTTGTTCGACGTCCCAAAATGCAACACCTCACACTTCTCTGTATTAAATTCCATCAACCATTCCTCAGCGAACCTGGCCAATCGATCCAGATCCTGCTGCAATATTTCACAACCATTATCACTATCTGACAAAACCACTCAGTTTTGTATCATCAGCAAACTTGCTAATCTTGCCCTGTGTGTTCTAATCCAAATCATTAATGTAGATGACAAACAGTAATGGGCCTAGCATCGAACCCTGAGACACACCACTAGTCACAGGCCTCCAGTCCGATTAGCAACCTTCCACCATCAAACTTTGCTTCCTTCCATGGAGCCAATTTGTGATCCATTCAGCTATCTCCTTGGATCCCATGCAATCTAACCATCCAGAGCAGCCTTCCATACTTCCTTATCGAATGCCTTACTGAAATCCAGGTACACAACATCTACAGCTCTGCCCTCATAGACCTTTTTGGTCATGTCTTCAAAAAAATCAATCAGATTTGTGAGACACGACCTCCCACATACAAAACCATGCTGACTATCCCTAATCAGCCCTTGTCCATCCAAATGCTTGTACATCCTATCCCTCAGAATACTCCCCAGTAACTTTCCAACTACAGATGTTAAGATCACCGGCCTATAGTTCCCAGCATTTTCCCTGCAGCCCTTCTTGAAAAGAAGCACAACATTTGCCACCCTCCAGTCTTCTGGCACCTTGTCGACTCGGAACTTTCAACCAGGGCTCCCGCAATTTCCTCTCTAGTTTCCCGCAATGTCCTCGGATATATCAGGACATGTCAGTGGAAATTTTTTAAAAGATCCAATGCGCACTTCTCAATCGATTAATTTTCAGATAACTTGACTGGGAGGCCCGATAAATGCTCTTTTTGAATAAGAACATGTGCCACATGCTTTCTTCAATGCCAGGTGTGCCACATGCAGAAAGTCAAGATTCGAGGCCACAGCATAAAAGCAGGGCAGAAGATGTCTCTACCCAGGGTAGATGGTGGCAGAAGATAAATAAGATAAACCAGAGGTGCCTCAAATAAATAATCCTGCAAATCCCTCCTGGATTAAACTAAGGACAGGAGAGACATTGTTAGTTTTCCATTGTAATATATTTGTCAAAAAAGTTGCCCGTTATCTGCTATTAATTGCTGACTATCTTATCTCTATCTTTGCAGCCCAATACCACAAAAAAAGCTCAATGACAGGACCAGGGTAAACACAATTGCATGTGGCCGGGGAGCAGAGGGGTGTAGGTGGGGTGAAACTGAAGGGAGCGACAATCTGCTGCTGCCTGCCCGCTGAGTTAAAAAGTTCCCACGCAAGACTCACGATACACTGTGTATCGTGTCTACCATGGGAACTTTTTAACTCAGCGGGCAGGTAGCAGCATATTGTCAATTATTAACCCTCCCGCGCAATATACCCTCACCTTCTCTTTTATGAATGGGGATTTAGTTCCCCTTTCTTCGAGGACCGACCGGAGGTTCCGCTGTCACCTCTGCGGGCCGCCCTCGGTGAACGTCCTGTCTCCCTGTCCCTGGGATAGCAGAGGGCGATCAAACAGCACAATACCCCCCTCCCCCTCCAACTCCAGAGCAATCCGCTCCCCGATGGGCCGCTATGGCGACAAGTGGCAGTTCGCCCACAGCCCGAGCTGCGCAACCCCAAGAACAAGACGTACCCCTTGCACACCATCAGCTTCTGCCCATACGGGGAGCGTGTTCCTCTGGAGTTGGAACGGGGCTGGGCTGGAGTTGTTGATCTGGGATCTCCGTGCATGCAGTGGGCCTGGGGGTCGGTGTCCCGTTGGTCCCGACGTCTCCGGTGACTGCACTGTGCTGCTAGCATCGCGACGTGAAGACAGTACAAAGCCCCCGCGCCGGTGCAATGAGCGGGGAGCTGGAGAGGGGAGGAAAGAGGTCACACACATGGCCGGGAAGCAGAGGGGTGTAGGTGGGGTGGAACTGAAGGGAGCGACAATCTACTGCTGCCTGCACGCTGAGTTAAAAAGTTCCCACGCAAGACTCACGATACACTGTGTATCGTGAGTCTACTGTGGGAACTTTTTAACTCAGCTGGCAGGTAGCAGCATATTGTCAATTATTAACCCTCCCGCGCAATATACCCTCACCTTCTCTTTTATGAATGGGGATTTAATTCCCCTTTCTTCGAGGACCGACCGGAGGTTCCGCTGTCACCTCTGCGGGCCGCCCTCGGTGAACGTTTTCAAGGACCTTTCTTCAAGGACAGAAAAAATGTCGCTATTCGGAGGTTTTCGTTATTTGGATCTTCGGATAAAAGGTTGTGCACCTGTATATATTTTTTCCCTTAAACTGTTGGGTTAGCAGTACATTCAGGAGTATACCCAACTCTTCACAATAATATGACAGTATGTTACATATCTTACAGAACAGTGGTAATTTGAGTGCACAACTTAAAACTGCTAACACCATCAGTTCCCTTATTTGGTCTCTGCCACTGAGCACACACTGAGCCTATGTTTTATTACTTGACTCAATCTTGATGCAGGGGAGAAAATGCGGTGCAGTGCATGGGGCACAAGAGACCAAAACCAATTTCTCCAACAACATTTTTTGAAGATAATACTCTTCGAGAATACATCCGGCCCATGTAAAGGCATTTTGCATTTGTTTTGTGAGACGGACAAATCCAGACATTTATTAATTGAACCTATACTCAAATTCCTTATTCTAGATGTGTAGGAAGGAACTGCAGATGTTGGTTTATACCAAAGATAGACACAAAAAGCTGGATTAACTCAGCAGCTCAGACAGCATATCTGGAGAAAAGGAATAGATGATGTTTCCTTTTGAGACCCTTCTTCAAACAGTCTCGACCTAAAACATCACCTATTCCTTTTCTCCAGAGATGCTGCCTGACCCGCAGAGTAACTCGAGTTTTTTGTGTCTAGCTTCCATATTCTCACAATCACAATCACAATCAATCACAATAATACTTTATTAGCCAAGTATGTTTTGCAACATATGAGGAATTTTATTTGGCATGTCAGTCATACAAATAAAAAGCAACGGAACACACAAAACATATTTTAACAAAAACATCCACCACAGTGCCTCCTCCGCATTCCTCACTGTGATGGAAGGCGACAAAAAGTTAAAATCTCTTCCCTTAGCTCTCCCGTGGTCAGAGATCTCAAGCCCTCTGTTGACGGGATGATATTGACACCCGTAGCCGGATGCATTTTGGTCCTCCGCATCGAGGCGATCAGCTCCTGCATCGGGGGGGATATCAGCTCCCCCATTCCGGATGATCGGACAGCACAACGGGGCTGGTCAAGCCTCTGCATTGTTGGAGCTTCCCGACTAATCTCTCCCGAGACTGCGAGCTCTTGATGGTAAAGTCCGCAGGACACGGTGAGGCCCAAAGTCAGGCAAGGGATTGGCTCCAATGTAAGTCCACGCCCTGCGGTGAGGCCCAAAGTCAGTCTGAGGAGGCCTCCAGCTCCATCAATGGTAGGCTGCAGAGTGACCGGTGAATGCAATCTGAAAATTAATTGCATCTCCGGCAAGTTAAGTAACTGAAAAAAAGTTTCCTTCTCCCCCTTTCACTTCCCCGCTCCCTCCCCCTCCCCCCACATAAAACAAACCGGAGAACATTTACACAGAATTGTAACACACACTAAAAAAATTTAAAAGACGAAAAAACACAGACTGTTGGCGGGGCTGCCAATCGTGCGGCGTCCCAGTGGTTATACATTTATATACTTCTATACATTTATATACTTGATGTAGCTTTATTTGAGGTCGAGGGATTGCAGTAATTTAATGTAATGACTGGAACCATTTTAACCTCTCTTGGTTCTTGGTTTCTTGGTCCTCCAAAATATTCCAAATGGAATTTAAACTGGAGGTGGTGAAGGGAGGGCTTAAGCCAGAAAGGGTTATTGGGAAGAAAGAGCTACTTTAAATTTAGTTGCATCTGGTCGGGTAACCATAGTTGGGTAGAGATTATTCCATGCTTTAATTGTGCGGGGGAAGAACGAATTGCTGTATACATCTGTCTTTGTAGCTGGGATCACAAATTGGATCGAATGCCCTCGTCTGCTCCTAATTGATTTGGGTTCGGTGTAGGTCTTGTAGTCTATGTCGATCTGACCATTTAACATTTTGTAAAAACAGGTCAAAAGGTGAGCTTCACGTCTGTCTTGGAGAGGGATCCACCCCAGAGAATTCAGAAGTTTGGTGACACTCGCTTCTCTCTCATAGGTGTTAGTAACTCTCTCTTCGCCACTTTGTTACAAGCTGAATCAGGAACCCTAATGGGCCTGTCCCACTTAGGCGACTGCAGGAGACTATGCAGTCATCACATGGTCGCCACATGTTCGTGGGAAATTGCCGGGGAGTTGCCTTCATGGTCGCGAGGAGTTCCCACATTCTGGGAACTAGTCGCGGCCTCATTATGATCGCCGTGAATTTTTCAACATGTCTAAAAAAATCACATGGGCTGGTGAAAGAAGCGATGTGTTTGTGTGAGCGTGTGTTCCACTCTGACAGTCACCATTCCAGTTATCGGTTTTTCAGACGACTGCCGGCAACTTGCCAGTCGCTGGCAGTCGGCTGAAAAATCGCCTAAGTAGGACAGGTCCATTAACCCCCACAGGGATTATTATGTTGATGATCCAAAAAGACAGAACTACAGATGATTTAACCATGTCACTCTTCTTCATGGCAGTCTTCACATATTGCATTCCACTAGCTACTATCAACTACAATTGCAGCTTCCCCTTTGATCTTTTGTTAAAAGTTTCATGCTCCTATTCTTCCTTGATTAAACAAACTGAAATCAGCCCAAACTATATCCTCTCCCTTTGTTGGTACATTATGCAACAACCCTTTGATGTCATTTGTGAAAGAACATAATTAAAACTGAGTTACATTTTAATTAGGAAAATACAATTTCATTTTGTCACACGTTTGCAATGGATCAGTAAAATGCAATTTAAAATGAAGTTGTAATTTGAGTGGGAAGATACAAATTTCATATTCTCCTCTTCATCCTTATATGATTTGTTTGATCACTGTTTATTTTGTCTGTTGTGATATCTTGAGTTAACAGTTCCTGAAAACTAATGAAAAAATTGCAGATGACGCAAAAATGGGTGGTATTTTCGACAGTGAAGATGATTGTCAAAAATTGCAGCAGGATCTTGATTGGTTGGGCAGATGGGCTGTGGAGTGGTTGATGAAATGTTGTGGTGTAACATGGGCAGAACCTACACAGTGAATGGTAGGGCTCTGGGGAGTGTTGTAGAGCAGAGGGATCTAAGAGTGCAGGGTTATAGTTCCTTGAAAGTGGCGTCACAGGTGGACAAAAAGGCTTTTGGTACATTGTCCTTCATCAGTAACATTATTGAGTAGAGAAGTTGGGACATGTTGCAGTTATATAAGGTGTTGGTGAGGCCGCAGTTAGAGTATTAGACTTCAGTTTTGGGTATCATGTTATAGAAAAGATGTTATCAAGCTGGAAAGGGTGCAGAGAAGATTTACAAGGATGTTGACAGGACTCAAGGGCCTAAGCTATAGGGAGAGATTGAGCAGCCTAGGACTCTATTCATTGCAGTGCAGGAGGATGAGGGGTGATCTTATAGAGGTGTACAAATTCATGAGTGGAATGAATTAGGTAAATGCAAAGAGTATTTTGCCCCGATTAGGTGAATCAAGAATTAGAGGACATGGGTTTAAGGTGAAGGGGGAAAGATTTAATAGGAATCTGAGGGGCATTTTTTTTACACAAAGGATGGTGGGTGAATGGAACGAGCTGGGTGGGGACACTGAGAAACAACTCCAGGACGGTTTGGAGTCTGTAGACTGGGCTATGTTCAAGGACTCGGCAACGGACCTGAACGAATATGCCACAGTCGTTACAGGCTTCATAAAAAAATGTGTGGAGGACTACATCCCTACAAAAACCTTCCGAGTGTTTCCCAACCAGAAGCCTTGGATGAACAATGAGATCCGCACTCTTCTGAAGACCAGAAACCAGGCATTCATGTCCGAAGATACAGAGGTCTACATGAAGTCCAGATACGACCTTGGTAAGGCCATCAAAAAGGCCAAAAGGGAATTCTGCTCAAAGCTGGAGGATGAGACGGATGTTCGGCAACTGTGGCGGGGCTTGAATGCCATCACTTCCTACAGGGAAAAATCAGGAGGGAGCTCAAATGTCAGCAAAGCATCACTCCCTGACGAGCTCAATGCGTTCTACGCACGCTTTGATTGGGAGAATACTGATGTGCCTTCCTGAGCCCCCATTCGCTGTGATGGTATTTCGGTCACAGTCACAGAGGCCGACATCAGAAAATCCTTCAGTGGGTGAACCCTCGGAAAGCACCTGGACCTGATGGTCGTGTTCTGAAAACCTGAGCGGACCAACTGGCTGGAGTCTTTACGGACATTTTCAACCTCTCACTTCTGAGGTCTGAGGTTCCCACCTGCTTTAAAAGGGCAACAATAATACCGGTGCCCAAGAAGAGCAAGGTGACATGCCTCAATGATTATCGAGCAGTGGCATTAACGTCTGTGGTGATGAAATGCTTTGAGAGGCTGATCATGGCGCAAATCAATTCATACCTTGACAAAAATCTGGACCCACTGCAGTTCACTTACCGCAACAACAGATCAACGCTGTATGCGTTCTCGCTGGCTCTCCACTCCGCTCTGGACCACTTGGACAACAAAAACTCATATGTCAGGCTGTTATTCATTGACTACAGCTCGGTATTTAATACAATTATCCCCTCCAAGCTAGTTACCAAGCTTTCAGAACTGGGTCTCTGCGCATCCCTCTGCAAATGGATCCTCGATTTCCTCATTCACAGCCCACAGTCTGTTCGTATTGGTGGCAATGTGTTATCCTCGATAAAACTTAGCATGGGAGCACCTCAAGGCTGCGTGCTCAGCCCCCTGCTGTACTCATTCTATACTCATGACTGCGTAGCCGGTCATAGTGCAAACTCCATCATCAAGTTCACCGACGACACCACTGTTGTGGGATGTATCACTGATGGAGATGAGTCAGAGTATAGAAGTGAGATTGACCGACTGACCAAATGTTGTCAGCACAATAACCTGGCTCTCAACACCAGCAAAACCAAGGAACTGATTATGGACTTTGGAGGGGGTAGGATGGGGACCTCTTCAGCGCCTCTACTTCCTGAGAAGATTACGGAGTGTCGGTATGTCGAGGAGGACTCTCTCGAACTTCTACAGGTGCACAGTAGAGAGCATGCTGACCGGTTGCATCGTGGCTTGGTTCGGCAACTTGTGTGCCCAGGAGCGGAAAAGACTGCAAAAAGTTGCAAACACTGCCCAGTCCATCATCGGTTCTGACCTCCTGACCATCAAGGGGATCTACTACAGTCGCTGCCTCAAAAAGGCTGGCAGCATCCTCAAGGGCCAACTCCATCCTGGCCACACACTCATCTCTCCGCTGCCTTCAGGTGGAAGGTACAGGAGCCTGAAATCTGCAACATCCAGGTTCAGGAACAGCTACTTCCCCTCAGCCATCAGACTACTAAACTCAACTCAAACAAAAATCTGAACTTTAATAGCCTATTGCACTTTATATGCTTATTTATGTATGTGAATATAAATTCAATTGTTTATGGACACACTGATCTGTTCTGTATTTATTGATGCCGACAATATTCTGTTGTGCTGAAGCAAAGCAAGAATTTAATTGTCCTATCTGGGCCACATGACAATAAACTCTCTTGAACTCTTGAACTCTTGATTTTATTTAATATACTCCATCTCAACAATCATTAGCATTTCCAAAGACTTTGAGTATGAATCCTAACATTTTGCTGCCCAAGTTTGTTACTGTCTTATTCATTTCAAAGTCAGAAATCTCAGGTCCTTATAAAAGTAGCAATGTTTAAATTTGAGAAAGTACACATGAAGTTCCATCGGATTCCTCTTAGAGCTTGTATACTTACAGAAGTTTCTTGGTTCTCGTGTGACATGTTGAAATAATATTTTAGTTGATTTCTGGATATGTGAGTTTCAACTTACCTTTACTGTGGAGCTGGGTGCTCTGCTCGGGTAGATTGAATCAGACTTGCTTCTTGTGTAACTGCACAAGCTCCCTCCTTCCCCTCCCCTTCCCAGCTATCCCACAGCCCACTGTCTCCGCCTCTCCCTTTCTTCTTCCCCCCCCCCCCCCCCCCCCACAACCCCCACATCAGTCTGAAGAAGGGTCTCGACCCGAAACATCACCTATTCCTTTGCTCCATAGATGCTCCCTCACCCGCTGAGTTTCTCCAGCATTTTTGTCAAGCTCCCACATTTAGTAATTTCATAATGACCACTTAATCTTCCTTGGAAATATTGAATAAATGAATTTTATAAGACTTTGCCTTCCATCACAGTGAGGAGGAGATGCACTGTGATGGATGTTTGTGTAAATTGTGTTGTGTCTTGGTTCTCTTTCTTGTGTGTATGACTGCAGAAACCAAATTTTGTTTGAACCTCAATGAGGTTCAAATGACAACAAATAAATTGTATGTATTGTATCATTGTAAATATTGGTCAGGACAGCAGAACAAATAACACTGCATTTTTATAAATAGTTGTATTGAACCTTTTCCATCCACCTGAGATTTCTCCATTAGTGCAGAACACTACCGTGGTGTGAACGTAGTGTTAGTCCAGAGTGAGATGTGAATTTAAAAAAACATTTGACTCAAGGATAAAGTGGTCTCCATTGTTGCACACCTGACATTGAAGAAAGCACAGGGAGACGTTAACTATAGAGCAGGAACTGCATTTCTGCCTCATTAACTGTTGATTATGAAGAAGGACACGGGCCAAGTCACTCTTAATGTCCCTCGGGCTGCATTCTTGATGCATATCACGATGAATGTCACCTCCTGTGATTTTGTACCAACTCAAATCTTCAGTAGGGTGAAGGAGCGAATTAGGCTAGTGAAGAGGTGATAACAGTGCATTCCCATAATTACCCACATAACACCCCGAGTGTGTGTTGCAACTGACAGATGGGAGTTTTACCCTTTCATTTGTGAGAGTGTCAGAGAAGATTTTTGCTGTTGACATCAATGCAACATTTGTTGCCTTCATTATAATCAAAAATGGAGCTCATTTAAGAACCATTTTAGGAATCTACCGTTGCCTCCGCCAAGCTCTTCTACCGTCGCCTCCGCCTCAGAGCTTTCTTCCATGGGTAGGAGTCCTCGCCCCCTATTCATGATCCCTTTTCCCATCTCCAACTAACCCCCTCTTCGTGGACCCCCCTCATGGCCTTTTGGCTTTAGAACTTTTTATCCAAAACTGCCGTCGGGACATCAACCGCCTCAACTTCTCCACTCCCCTGTCTCAGTCCAATCTTTCCCCCCCTGAACGTACAGCCATCGACTCACTCCGCAATAACCCAGACTGGGTTATCAAACCCGCTGACAAGGGAGGTGCCGTGGTTGTCTGGCGCATCGATCTCTACAAAGCTGAGGCCACGCGCCATCTTTCGGACACCTCCTCCTACTAACCCCTGGACCATGACCCCACTGACGAGCACCAGGCCACTATCTCTAGCACCATCACCGACTTCATCCACTCCAGCTCCCTGCCCCCCGAGCCTCCAACCTCATCATTCCCCAGCCCCACACGGCCCGATTTTACCTTCTCCCCAAAACCACAAACCTGACTGTCCTGGTAGACCCATTGTCTCTGCCTGTTTGTGCCCTACCAACCTAATTTCCACATACCTCGACTCCATCATATCCCCCCTGGTTAAATCCCTCCCTACCTATGTTCAAGACACCTCAGACACTCTCCGTCGTCTCCGGGCATTTCATTCTCTAGGCCCCCATCCCCTCATCTTCACCATGGACGTCCAGTCACTCAACACCTCCATCCCCCACCAGGATGGTCTCAAAGCCCTCCGGTTCTTCCTTGACTAGAGAATCAACCTATACCCATCCACTGACACTCTCCTCCGCCTAGCTGAGTTGGTCCTTAACCTCAATAACTTCTCATTTGACTCCTCCCATTTCCTCCAAATACAAGGCGTAGCTATGGGCACGCACATGGGCCCCAGCTATGCCTACCTCTTTGTCGGGTACCTCGAACAATCTTTGTTCGAGGCACACCAGTGCCCCATCCCTGACCTCTAGCTCCGCAACGTCAACGATTGCTTTGGTGATACCTCCTGCACCCACACACAACTGACTGACTTCATCCGCTTCAACACTAACTTCCATCCGGCACTCAAATACACCTGGATCATTTCAAGTCAAGTCAAGTCAAGTCAAGTTTATTTGTCACATACAAGATGTGCAGTGAAATGAAAGTGGCAATGCTTGCGGACTTTTGTGCAAAAAGATAACAACCAAACAACCAAACAAACTATAAACACAATCATAACACACATATACCTTTACATAATAAATAATGGAAGGAAAAACATTCAGTAGAGTTAGTCCCTGGTGAGATAGGCGTTTGCAGTCCGAATGGCCTCTCGGAAGAAACTCCTACTCAACCTCTCTGGTCTCACCACATGGCAACGGAGGCGTTTGCCTGACCGTAGCAGCTGGAACAGTCCGTTGCAGGGGTGGAAGGGGTCTCTCATGATATTGTTGTCTCTGGAGTTGCACCTCCTGATGTATAGTTCCTGGAGAGGGGCAAGTGAAGTTCCCATAGTGCATTCGGCCGAACGCACTACTCTCTGCAGAGCCTTCTTGTCCTTGGCAGAGCAATTCCCAAACCAGATGGTAATGTTCCCGGACAAGATGCTTTCCACCGCCGCTGCGTAGAAGCACTGGAGGATCCTCGGAGACACTCTGAATTTCCTCAATTGCCTGAGGTGGTAAAGGCGCTGCCTTGCCTTACTCACGAGTGCTGAGGCGTGTGATGCCCATGTCATATCCTCGGAGATGTGGACTCCCAGATATTTAAAACAGTTCACCCTATCCGCAGGATTCTGTTTCCGACACTTCCCTACCATTTCTTGACCTCACTATCTCCATTGCAGGTGATAGATTTCCGACTGACATCCACTATAAACCCACTGACTCCCATGGCTATCTAGACTACTCTTCTTCCCACCCTGCTTCCTGTAAGGACTCCATCCCCTACTCCCAATTCCTCCATCTAAGCTGCGTCATCTCCCAGGCTTCCACACCAGGGCATCGGAAATGTCCTAATTCTTCAGGGAGCGGGGGTTCCCCTCCCCTACTATAGATGAGGCTATCACCAGGGTCTCTTCCATACCCCGTAACACTGCTCTCTCTCCCCATCCCCCCCACTCATAACAAGGGCAGAGTCCCCCTAGTCCTCACCTTTCACCCCACTAGCCGTCACATACAACAAATAGTCCTCTGTCATTTTTGCCACTTCCAACGAGACCCTACCATTCGCTACAT
This sequence comes from Leucoraja erinaceus, assembly GCF_028641065.1. Lineage (NCBI taxonomy): Eukaryota > Metazoa > Chordata > Chondrichthyes > Rajiformes > Rajidae > Leucoraja > Leucoraja erinaceus. The sequence continues at coordinate 60,216,425 of NC_073379.1, forward strand.
CTTCCCATCTCCCCCCGTCTGCTTCTGCAAAGACCGCTCCCTCCATAACTCCCTTGTCAATTCTTCCCTTCGCACCCGCACCACCCATCCCGGGTACTTTCCCTTGCAACCGCAAGAGATGCTACAATTGTCGCTTTACCTCCCTCCTTGACACCATTCAAGGACCCAAGCAGTCGTTCCAGGTGCGACAGAAACCTGCATCTCCTCTAGAGAGATCTAGAGACAGCTCTAGATGTCAGCTGATCTACAGCTTGGCGATCGTTTTGGCGAACACCTCCACTCGGTCCGCATTAACCAACCTGACCTCCCGGTGGCTCAGCACTTCAACTCCCCCTCCCATTCCGAATCCGACCTCTCTGTCCTGGGCCTCCTCCGTGGCCAGAGTGAGCACCACCGGAAATTGGAGGAGCAGCACCTCATATTCCGCTTGGGCAGTGTGCACCCTAGCGGCATAAACATTGAATTCTCCAATTTCCGGTAGCCCTTGCTGTCTCCTCCCCTTCTCAGCTCTCCCTCAGCCCTCGGGCTCCTCCTCTTCCTTTTTCCTTTCTTCTCTCACCCCCCACCCCACCCCCCCACCTTCCATCAGTCTGAAGAAGGAATTTGGCCCGAAACGTTGTCTATTTCCTTCGCTCCATAGATGCTGCTGCACCCGCTGAGTTTCTCCAGCACTTCTGTCTACCTTGGGAATCCATTAGTGGACCCACCAGCATCAAAGCATAGACAGTGATTCTCGTGTGAGTGGTGGAGAGTGTAGACATCACCCTGGCTGCCATGTTGCATCTCCTGCTACTTTCAGATTGCGATAAATATTTTAGACTAGCTTCCCTGGTGATCTGGGAAATCACAGATCCTGGACTTGCTGGAGTGGGGGTTGGGGTGGCAGGAACAAGGAGTAAGAGGAGTGCATGGTGATGGAAATCTGGAGAGAGCAGATCACCGTAGATTCAATTTGATTGAACATAGAACAGTACAGTGCAAGGTTTTGTCCATCAGCTCACAATGCCCATTCCGAACATGATGCCAGATTAAACTAATCTCTTCTGCCTGCACATGATCCATATCACTCCATTCACCACATATCCATGTGCCCAGCTAAAAGCTTAAATGCAACTATCAAATCTGCTTCCACCATCAACCCTCGCAGCATGATTCGGGCACATACCATATAAACATTTGTCCTGCACATCTTCTTTATGTTCACCTTAAAGCTATGCCCTCTAGTCTCTACCATTTCCACCCTGGGAGGGAGGTTTTCATTGCCAACCCTATCTATGTCTCTCATCATTGTATATACTTCTATCAGATCTTCCCTCAGTCTCTGGCATTCCAGAGAAAACAATGCAACTTTTGCCAACTGCTTTGAAAGAAGAGCCAGTTTAGTCGCAGAACATTATCTTGTTGTGATGTAGACTTTGATTCACCTAGCGCAAGCACTAGAATAGATGATAGTCCACATGGGGAAGTGTAAGGGCAGGTGACAGTAAGATGTCTTGTTTTTTCTTCAAACACTGTTATAAAACTAACCTCAAAAGCAGCTTTACTTCCCACTGCTGTAAAATGCACTAGCTTGTAATAAAACCTGCAAAGGGTTAGAAATAGGAAAATAACTTGGTTATACAACCCCGTCGGCCTGTTCCACCAATCAATAAAATTATGACTGATCTGATGTTAACCTTGGAGAATTGATGGAATTCAATTATCCATCCTTTATACATCGCCCTTGACTTTAATTCAAATTCTAACACCGATACCAAATTCTGGGGATTCTTTTTGGTAAAGGTTTAAAATAAGGAGTCCGAAGAAGGATCCCGACCTGAGCAGTCACCCATCCTTTTCCTCCAGAGATGTTGCCTGACCCAATAGGTTACTCCTGCACCTGGGTCTATTTTTGGTATAAAAAGCATCTGCAGTTCTTTGTTTCTAAGGTAAGGATTAAATGGATTCAATGCTTTGACGCATGCCAATTGGTAAATGTGGAGTTGGTAAATGGTGTTGGTTCTAATTACAGGTTATTATAATTTGACATTGCTTAGAGGTCCTGAACCAGAAATAGGAGGGTTCAACCAACCAAATGCTGATTTGATGAAAATGATTAATATATACAAGCTTCCTGAATCTGTTCACAACCATAGAGTGGACTGGTAAGCATACAACTAGTTTCAAGATCACAGAGATAAAGAGAGAGGATACACTTATTCTAAGAGTACTGGAGGTCCTATTGCAGGGGTTGAGAGTGAGGGATTTATGAACAGCTTCAGCACGTAGCTGGTAGAGTTGCTGCCTCACAGCACCAGAGACCCAGGTTCCATTCTGACCTCAGGTGCTGTCTGGGTGCAGTTTGCACGTTCCCCCAGTGACCACGTGGGTTTCCTCCGGGTACTCCAGTTTTCACCCATATCCCGAACGACGTGTGCCGTTGAAGCTCAATTGGCCTCTGTAATTTGCCCCTAGTATGCGAGGAATGAATGTGAAAATGGGATAACATAGAACTATGGGAACAGGTGATCGATGGCCAGCATGAACTTGGTGGGCCAAAGGGCCTGTTTCCATGCAGTATTTCTAAACTACAGCAAATGCGTCCAGTGCTCTATCAAGATGGAACACCACCTTGCCCTTGTAGCCCTCTTCTTCATGCCACTTGTTGCAGCTTGTGCTACTTGCCTGGCCTCATTACTTTTTCTCATTCCTCATGCAGAGAACATCTGACAAACTGTCTGCAATAAGATGATTGACTTACCTCAGCTCTGTACTCTTGGCTGAGGTTAATGGCATGTGCTGTAATATTGTCAACAGCGTAGTAATGTGTACAGATGTCACATTGGTATCAAGTCCTTATTGTAGAATAGAATAGTTTCTTTATTGTCATTGTAACATGGGCCATGTACAACAAAATTTAAAATGTCAGCCAGTCAGTGCAGCATTCAAACATTTCTAAAGCTAACGAAACATCCACGGTAAAATAATAAAGATAAGCAAATAAATAAATATCACAGACAAAGCACGCATACACACCCAACCCTCCATCCTTCTGTCGATTTCACCGTTACCACAGTCCCTTAGTCTGTATCGCCCCTGCGTTCCTTGGCGGCTACATTTAGTGCTTTTATAGCAGTGGGGTAAAAACTGTTTTTTAGTCTATTTGTCCTTGTCCTTGTGGATCTGTACCGTCTGCCTGACGGCAACAGTTCAAACAGGGAGTGTCCGGGGTGGGAAATGTCCTTTATGATATTCTGGGATTTTTTGGTCCAGCGGGAACTGTGTAAGTCCTCCAAGGTAAGGAGAGGGCAGCCGACAATCCTCTGGGCGTTGTCAATGGCCCTCTGGAGCGCTTTCCTCTGAGCCGCTGTGCAGCTGGTGTACCACACGCATACACAGTATGTTAGTATGCTCTCAATGGAGCACCGATAAAAGGACTGCAGCAGCCTCTGAGTGATGTTGTTCTTCCTGAGCACCCGCAGGAAGTGCAGTCTCTGCTGGACCTTTTTCAGCAGCGCAGTGGTGTTCACGCTCCACGTCAGGTCCTCCTCAATGTGGATTCCCAGGAAGCGGAAATCCGCCACCCTCTCTACACAGTCCCCTCTGATGGTCAGTGGTACCATGTCCGTTTTGTTCTTCCTGAAGTCTATTATTACCTCCTTTGTCTTTAAGGTGTTGAGGAGCAGGTTATTTTCTTCGCACCACACTGTCAGCTGCTCCACCTCATCCCGGTAGGCGACTCGTCCCCCCCGGAGATGAGTCCCACCACTGTAGTGTCATCCGCAAATTTGACAATGGTGTTGCTGTGGTGGGCGGGGGTGCAGTCATGTGTGTAGATGGTGTAGAGCAGGGGGCTCAGTACGCAGCCCTGTGGAGAGCCGGTACTGAGGCTGAGGGCCGTGGATGTATGATGGCCCACTCTGACTCTCTGGCTGCGACCCAACAGGAAGCTATTGATCCACGTACAGGTGGAGTGTGGAAGTCCCAAGTCCCCCAGTTTGTCCACCAGTTTGTGGGGAAGGATGGTATTAAAAGCAGAGCTGTAGTCCACAAAGAGCATCCGCACGTAGCTCCCCCGCTGCTCCAGGTGAGACAGTGCAGCATGGAGAGCTGTGGCTACAGCGTCCTCTGTGGATCTATTCGCTCTGTACGCAAACTGGTGGGGGTCAAAGCTTCGGGGCAGGAGTGATGTGATATGACCCCGGACCAGTTTTTCAAAACACTTCATCACCACTGGTGTGAGTGCAACTGGCCGGTAGTCGTTGAGGCTGGAGATGTTGGTTTTTTTGGGCAAGGGGACTATGGTGGAGGACTTCAGACAGGGTGGGACAGTGGACTGGGCCAGAGACTGGTTAAAAATCCTTGTAAAGACTCCAGCCAGCTGGTCTGCGCAGTCCTTCAACACGCGTCCAGATACGCCGTCAGGTCCAGTAGCCTTCCTTGGATTGATGGCCCGCAGAGTGCGCCTCACCTCATGCTCCTCTATCTTGAGGGTTAGGCTGCTGTGGACCATGTGCTGTGATGTGGCTGTCTCGGGTGGCTCCACTTCAAAGCGAGCAAAGAAGTGGTTCAGCTCCTCTGCCAGCGAGGCGTCACCTTCAACAGCTCCAAGGTTGGTCTTATAGTTGGTGAGATACTGGATCCCCTGCCACACCTGCCTGCTGTTATTACTGTCCAGGTGGTCCTCTATCTTCCTCCTGTAATTTGATTTGGCCTCTCTGATGCCTCTCTTCAGGTTAGCTCGGGCCGTGCTGTATAAAGCCCTATCGCCAGACCTAAAAGCGGTGTTCCTCTCTTTCAACAGCCGCTGGACCTCCCGGGTCATCCAGGGCTTCTGGTTGGGGTAGACCCGGATGCGTTTGTCCACTGTGACCGTGTCCATGCAGTTTTTTATGTAACACAGTACACTGTCTGTGAACACCTCCAGGTCCCGGTGTTCAAACACCTCCCAGTTGGTCCTGTCGAAACAGTCCTGCAGCTGCTGAGAAGCACCATCAGGCCAGGTTGTGATGGTCTTTGTAATGGTAGGAGCGGTTTTCCTGAGGGGGGCATATGCAGGAATTAAGAGCAGGGACATATGGTCAGACTGGCCCATTGTGGAGATAGATACAAAAAGCCGGAGTAACTCAGCATCTCTGGAGAGAAGGATGTGTTACGTTTCAGGTCAAGATCCTTCCTCAGAACTTATTGTGGAGATTAGACATACAATGTTGAAAAAAATTGCAGCTGTTGCTCGCATGAAATCAAATAAATTATCACTATCTGACATCTATGACTTTAGAAATGAGAGTAGAATCATTCAGCAATCTATTACTGTAATAATGTTTTGGATTAAAATCAGCATGCATTTTTTATCATATTAAGGTGGTACTTCCTTTTTAAACTCCCTAAAGACATAATTACACAAAGATTGTGATGAATTCTTGACTGTCATCTTTTGATGTTTCACATTAGCTCCCCTTATTAAAATGAATCTCTTTTACAGAACATAAATCCCAAATCCATCATCATGCCTAATCTTTAAAGGGCCAAGTCAGATTCTAACCTTCACATTCCAGGTACAAAACTGAATCATGCAAACTCTTTTGTAGGGGTCTGTGAGACACACTGTTACTCAGCCAACACGTGGGAGGAAAGCTGTGTTTCATAGGCAGCATATTTAGAGTGTGCCGAGTTCTGAACTTCCCATTGACAGTATGTTTGCTGTTAATCAGCGCACGATTCATTGTTCTCTCGAAGCCCAGTTCAGCAATCCAGACATCTACCACACTAACTAAAAACTGACAGTATTCTAAGCATTAGAATTCACCTGTGTCTTGTTGAAAATCTTCTTTAATTAGTTGAAATGCTTGCTCACTGGGCCAGAGGAACTGATAATTAAGAGAAATGTATTTTTTTCTGTTGATAGAGTAGATGCTGTTAATATGTCCAACATTTGAAAAATATATAAAGAAAGGAGGCATAGAATAGGTATTTTTGTTCTAATGTTCCAAACTCACCATATTCTTGTGTCAATACTTTGCATACATGTTATCTGGAATGTACTGAAGATGCCAGAAGATAAACAAATTAGGTAGCATGTTGCATCAATAGGCTCCACTTCTTGTCTCTTTATGTAACCTTTTTTCAGTAAATGTTGTTTCCTGTATATGGATCCCACACCCATGTCTCCTCCGTGCACCAAAGTTCTGTTCTTGCTTCCCCTACCTCCAGACGGAACAAGGATAGAGTTCCCCTGGTTCTTATCTTTCAGCTCACCATGACATTGAAATCTCAAGTAATACTCCCCTACTGCCTTTGCCTTCCTGTTTCTGCCCCCACACCCTAGTGTGCACCCATTTCTCCCACCATCTCCCACCACCTTAGCCACCCTGGTCCTTTCCCCTCCTTCGTATGTTCACTTTCCATCCCATATTTCCCTTTTACGCCTCATCTTTTCCCTCCTTATGTTGCCTTCCACCTATATCCCTCCCTCCCTCCCTCCATTTACATTTCACTCCTCTTCTCTCCTTATCTGACACCCTTTTGCTTCCTTTTCACCTCTTTGTCACTTAAGGGCCTTTCCCACTTGGGCAACATAATTGGCGAGTTTAGAAGAGTTTGAAAAAATGACATGTTGAAGACCTCCTTCGACTATGTAGAAGACCTCCTTCAACCTCCTTCAACTATGTTGAAGACCAGCTTCGACTACCTATGATTAGCTACGACTAACTTCGGGAAAATTGGACACGGAAGAGTGGAGAGTGAAGACGGCCTCCTTCGATCTCCTTCGACCACCTTTCGACTATGATGAAGACTATCTACGACTACCTTCGACTACCCTCGATTACCTATGACTAACATGCCGACCTACTACGACTACTATGACCTACTACGACTAAACCTACAAGTAAAAAAGTATACATTTTTTCCATGACGACCTATTTTTACTCGCAGGTATTTTTTAACATGGAAAAAAATGCCGTGACCTAGCTGAGGCCTCGAGTACGCGGAGACAATAGGTGCAGGAGTAGGCCATTTGGCCCTTCGAGCCAGCACCGCCATTCAATGTGATCATGGCTGATCATCCCCAATCTGTACCCCGTTCCTGCCTTCGCTCCATATCCCCTGACTCCGCTATTTTTAAGAGCCCCATCTAGCTCTCTCTTGAAAGCATCCAGAGAAACTGCCTCCACCGACCTCTGAGGCAGAGAATTCCACAGACTCACCACTCTCTGTGAGAAAAAGTGTTTACTCGTCTCTGTTCTAAATGACTTACTCCTTATTCTTAAACTGTGGCCCCTGGTTCTGGACTCCCCCAACATCGGTAACATGTTTCCTGCCTCTAGTGTGCCCAAGCACTTAACAATCTTATATGTTTCATTGAGATGCCCTCTCATCCTACTAAACTCCAGAGTGTACAAACCCAGCTGCTCCATTCTCTCAGCGTATGACAGTCCCGCCATCCCGGGAATTAAAATTGTAAACCTATGCTGCACTCCCTCAATAGCAAGAATGTCCTTCCAAAAATTAGGGGATCAAACTGCACACAATACTCCAGGTGTGGTCTCACTGTACAGCTGCAGAATAACCTCTTTGCTCCTATATTCGATTCCTATTGTTATAAAAGCCAACATGCCATTCGCTTTCTTCACTGCCTGCTGTACCTGCATGCTTACATTCATAGACTGATGTACAAGGATCCCCAGGTCCCATTGTACTTCCCCTAATCTCCCATGTGGGACCTTATCAAATGCTTTCTGAAAGTCCAGGTACACTACATTCACTGGCTCTCCCTTGTTCATTTTTCGAGTTACATCTTCAAAAAATTCGAGAAGATTAGTCAAGCATGCTTTCCCCTTCGTAAATCCATGCCGACTCGGACCGATCCTGTTACTGCTATCCAAATGTGTGGTTATCTCATCTTTTATAATTGACTCCAGCATCTTCCCCACCACCAATGTCAGGCTAACTGGTCTATAATTCCCTGTTTTCTCTCTCCCGCCTTTCTTAAAAAGTGGGATAACATTAGCTAGCCTCCAATCCACAGGAACTGATCCTCAGTCTATAGAATATTGGAAAATTATCACCATTGCATCCACGATTTCTAGAGCCACTTCCTTAAGTACCCTGCAAACCATCAGGCCCTGGAGGTTTATCAGCCTTCAGTCCCATCAATCTATCCAACACCATTTCCTGCCTAATGTGGATTTCCTTCAGTTTCTCTGTCACCCCAGATCATCGGGCCACTACTATATCAGGAAGATTGTTTGTGTCCTCCTTCAAGGGTTCTACTTTGGTCTTAACTCATTTTTTCCTCTTCACATACCTAATGAAGCTTTTACTATCCTGCTTTATATTATTAGCTAGCTTACCTTTGTACCTCATCTTTTCTCCCCGCATTGTCTTTTTGGCTATTTTCTGTTGTTCTTTAAACATTACCCAATCCTCTTGCTTCCCGCTCATCTTTGCTACGTTGTGCTTCTTCGTTTTAATTTGTCTACTGTCCCTGACGTCCCTTGTCAGCCATGGTCGTCCCTTTCTCCCCTTGGAATCTTTCTTCCTCCTAGCAATGAACTGATCCTGCACTTTCTGTATTATTCCTAGAAACACCTGCCATTTTTGTTCCAGTCACCCCTGCTAGTGTATCTTTCCAGTCAACTTTGGCCAGATCCTCCCTCATGCCCCCGTAGCCCCCTTTTTCAACTGCAACACTGACACCTCCGATCTACTCTTTTCCCTCTCTAATTGTAGATTAAACCTGACCATGTTATGGTCACTGCCTCCTAATGGCTCATTAACCTCGAGGTCCTTTATCAAATCCGGTTCATTACATAACACTAAATCCCGAATTGCCTTTTCCCTGGTAGGCTCCAATAGAAGTTGTTCAAAGACCACTCTCGAGCATGAAGGAGAGTTACGAAGACCTCCTACAACCTCGTGTCGACCATGCTGTGAATATGGATCGAGGGCAAACTCGCCAGAACAGGCTCTTTAGGTCGCCCAAGTGGGACAGGCCCTTTATTCCACTATCTACCAATCACCGCCCCAACCCCTCACCTGCATCTACCCATCACTTGCCAAGCTTTATCCCACCTCCACCTCTCTTTTCCAGCATTCTTCCCCCTATTCCAATCAGTCAGAGATGGATCCGACCCAAAATCTGTTCATTCCCTCCATGCTTTGTTTTCTTTATATCTGCAGAATTATTAAGGCAGAGATAGATCGATTTTGGTTTAGTACATGTGTCAGAGATTATGAGGAGAAGGCAGGAGAATAGGGTTAGGAGGGAGAGATAGATCAGCCATGATTGAATTGCAGGGTTGACTTGATGGGCCGAATGGCCTAATTCTACTTCTATCACTTATGACCCTGTGACCTTATGAACTATTTTTAGCTCCAGCACAATGGTTTCAATTCCATCTCTGGGCCTTGTAAGATACAAATTTTTATTGTTATCATCAGCTATCATGAGATGCAATTGGCCGGTGATGGTCTAGGTGTGTGTGGGGAAATGCCTACAAGACAAAACAGTGCCTAGTTTAATACAAAATGGCACAAACTATTTGAAAATGAGGACGATTCATTGCGAGGAAAGGGTTGTGGGCAGAGGGATTAGCAAGCACCATAGGGCCAAATTATCTTCTGCAGTATAGTTAGTTTATATGGCTTTACTGCTTGCTACACAATAGTATTGGATTGAAGGATCTGACTGAAATTTCTCGATCCATATTAGGACCATTTCACAGCCATGGTTGCATAACTCATTTATTCTTTGAGCTCCTAAACTTTAACTGAAAACTTTGCTCTATGCATGTGTGGGTGTATAATGCTGGGTTGAAATGTGCTACAAGCAACAGTATATTGAAAGCCCACCAACCACCTCATTGACTGCAAGTGAGTCAGGCTGTGCATGGAAAATCTGCTGCAGGGTAGCTAAATTGGCAACTTAAATGTGTTAGTTGCTCATTAAGTGCGATATTAACAGGAGTTTAGGGTTTTAGCTCAATCAGTGTGAATTTTACTGATCTTACTTGAAAATGGCAGTGAAAATTACATTGAAAAGTGAAATGGCATAAGACTAGAACTGCAGAGCTGACAAACAAATCTGGCAACAAAATCTGACAATAAATACTGCAGTCAACAGTTGCTTTCTCAAGTTACTCTGTGAAAAGTTTTCTTCATTGAGAATTTGTTCAAGAACTTTTTGCGGCATTCCCTCATTGATTTGAACCTTGCTCTTCCTTTTTAAACCTTTGGAAGGAACTTGATCATTGTGCACTGTGGATCTCCACTGCCACAATGCCACGGGTGCAGCAAACTCTGCAACAGTGTTGGACCCAGAGAAAGAGCATAGTTAACCACAGTAGATGGTCCTCTCCTATCCACAGCTGCATGTGAGAGAGGAAACTCACTGGAGATCTTGCTGCAAATACAGGTGGAGGCTAAGGTTTGTTGACAAAATTGAGCAATGATGACTGAAGAAGCTCATAATTTCATTTCAAGTGGTAGATCTTTGGAATAGGACAACAGACAATTGGACCTGACTGCCAATTGACTGCCCCTGCCCTCTATGCTCTCATCCCCTCGGTTCTCTTTACTGAAACCATTCTATGGTTGTGCAGATATCTAATTCAATGCATGTGCTAGTGACATCAACCTTGACTCCAATGACACCAGGGAAAAGAAATACGGCCTAGCTCCCCTCCTATCTCTCCCTCAGCCCTCGGGCTCCTCCTCCTCCTTTTTCCTTTTTCCTTTCTTCTCCCCGCCTCCGTCTCCCCCCCCCCCCCCCCCCCGTCCCCCGTCCCGTCCCCGTCCCCCGCCCCGCCCCGTCCCCTGCCCCACCCCCCCATCAGTCTGAAGAAGGGTTTTGGCCCGAAACGCTGCCTATTTCCTTCGCTCCATAGATGCTGCTGCACCTTCTGAGTTTCTCCAGCATTTTTGTGAAACTATCAGCTTCTGTTCTTAAAGGACAATCATGTCTGATTACTGTGAGGAAGTTACATGAAAATGTTCCCCTAAACCTTCTTTTTTGGGACTACTTTACAGCTTTATTTGTTGTTTGCCAATTCCCAAAGTAACTTGTAATGTTTCTCTAGTTCCTGATCAAATGATCATTATAACCAATCAGGCCAATGTAATACAAATAGTGTTTCCTATTTCATTAGACTTGTTATAGAAAGTTAACTTTATGGAAACAGGCATTATAGCAAAATCACCTGTACCATTAAAATGTATGTGGTCACTTTTCACTTGATGTGACATAAAGTCCAGATGAGTGGCCAATGCATGCTCGGAATGAGAAGACCTTTGCTTTGCTGCCTACAATGGTTGTGCATTCCATCATGCCCATTTTTCTAAGGTCACCTCATCTGCAGATGTGAATTGCAAGATAGCTTAATGTACACAACTGGTTCTTCGCCTCGCCTGTCATGTTGGACATATTGAATGGACAGATGGAAAAGAAACCTAGTTAATACGACAGATGAGAAAAAAAAAATATTGCATGAAACTGGAGCTGAATCCAGTTAGTGGTTGGAGATGCGGTAACTTGAGAAAGTGCTCAGAGAGGGAAAGGTGGGTCCAGCAATATGAGCTGCAAAGAGTTTCTTTAAATGATCACAGTAAACTAGATATTGATATTCAGTGGGGATTGTCCATTTCATTTTCATTGTTATTTCAGCAAATGAGATGATTTTTTTTCTTTTAAACTGAAAGCAAATAGAAAACATGTGATTGTATCTGTTCGAGCCACAGAATGCAACATTTGTAATTTTTTCATTAAAGAGCAATAGGGGAAAAGAAAAATACTCTGCCCCATAATTGGGCATGTTTATTCTACTGCCTTCCATATCACTCTCAAAATAAATGAGCTTTTTAAATTATTGATGTTTGTAAATTTTATTGATTTCAAAAATAATTTGAATGAGATCAATATTGCTGGAGAAAGAGGCAGGATTGGGTATCTGAGACTTAGTGTTTATATTGCTGCTCATAAAAATACCATGTGAAATAGTTTTTTTTATTATTGATGCATTTTCTGATGGCTGCGTTTAAACCTAGGTGTCGAAACATACATTTAGAAATGGAAGTTGCAATCACTGCAGATCTTTTTTGTAAGCTGGTCTTGCATTGGTCATTGGAAGAGAACGAGTAGAATATGGTGGGGGAGAAGAGTGTGAGGTTGAGATTCATAGATATCTGAGGCTGATGTGTGGTCAAAGAGGGAATATCTGGAGATATTATGTTGAATACACAAAGCCCTCTATATCTAGAATCTAAAAAAATACAAGACCACAAATTGCAAAGATATGCAATAATTTCCCATTCATCAAATATTTGTGAGAGATTTGCACTCTGCCATAGAGCATAAGAAAACCATAAAATCACCAAAAAACCCATAAAATCGCCAAAACCTCCACTGTATTTAAAAGCTTCTGATAGGTTTCAGATGTTTTAAGCATTCACAAATGTTTGTATAGAAATTAATCACGGGTCAATATTACTACAGTATATGTAACTGGCAACACTTTGTAATCCTCCTCCAAAAGTGAGTTTCAGTGAAATAAAAGCAATGAACTTTGGAGGCAAAGCAATTAACAATTAACAAATAGCCTGTTTAATGCAACTGGTCGACGATGAATTTCTACGCTATTTGACCTTTGACAATTCTTAGTCCGGATATATGACGAACAAAACAATCAGTGCTGGAAGAACTCAGTAGTTCAGGCAACATCTGCGGAGATACCATATAACCATATAACCATATAACTATTACAGCATGGAAACATGCCATCTCGAACCTTCTAGTCCGTGCCGAAAACATAATCTCCCCTAGTCCCATACACATGCGCACAGGCCATAACCCTCGCATTCACTTCTCCTTCCTTACCACTATCCACTTTATTTTTAAATGATAAAAAACGAACCTCCCCCCACCACCTTCACTGGAAGCTCATTCCACACAGCTACCACTCTCTGAGTAAAGAAGTTTCCCCCTCATGTTACCCCTAAATTTCAGTCCCTTAATTCTCATGTCATGTCCCCTTGTTTGAATCTTCCCTACTCTCAGTGGGAAAAGCTTTTCCACGTCAACTCTGTCTATCCCTCTCATCATTTTAAAAACCCTCTATCAAGTCCCCCCTTAACCTTCTGCGCTCCAAAGAATAAAGCCCTAACTTGTTCAACCTTTCTCTGTAACTTAGTTGCTGAAACCCAGGCAACAAAACAGTAAATCTCCTCTGAGTGCTTCCTATAATTAGGCGACCAAAATGACACCATACTCCAGTTGGCCTCAGCCTTGTACAAATTTAACATTACATCCCAACTTCTATACTCAATGCTCTGATTTATAAAGGCCAGCACACCAAAAGCTTTCTTTACCACCCTATCTACATGAGATTGCATATAGGTTCCATATAGGCCATAGAGATAATGGGCAGGTGACATTTTGGGACCCTACCCTAGACTGATAGTAGTAGGGGTGGACAAAGCTGGAAAAGAGAGGTGGGGCAGGACAAAGCCTGGCAAATGATAGGTGGATATAGGTGTTGGGTATTTTGAATGGCAAATGGGTGGTCAACGACAAAGGGTAGATATGACAAAGGAGACAAATGGATATCAGATAAGGAGAGAAGAGGATTGAAATGTAAAGCCAGAGGGAGGGTGTAGGTGGATGGAAAATGGGGGGAGGGGAAAGCAGGGTGGGGGTGGAATTAAAGGGAAATTAATATATGAAGGCTGGGAAAGGCTTCCAAAACCCCCATCTCTTTGCGATGCCTGTTCTGGCTGGCAACCCCACTCCAGCTCAATGTGATTCTACTCTGCCTCACAAGGATGCCAATATAATCAAGCACTCAGCCAGGCTTTGGAGGAGAGTGCTTTTTTTGCCATATTAACAAATTCACTTTTCAGTTCCAAATGAATACGAATAATCATAGACCACTCACCTTTCCCTGAAAACAGATAGGAAGAGTGACTCTTCTCCCCTCTTCCATTGCGCAGGAGGTACAGAAGTTTGAAAACTCAATCCTCCAGATTCAGGAACAGTTTCTTCCAATCTGTTTTCACGCAACTGAATGGTCCTCTCATCAGCACGAGTCTGGTCCTGCTCCCATCGACCTCATTGGGACCTTTGAGCAATCTTAATTGGACTTGATCAGACATCAATGTTATATCTTTGCACTTAAATGTTGTACCCTTTATCCGTGATCTGTGCATTGTGGACGGCTTGATTGTATTCATGTATAGTTTTTTCTTTGACTGGATACCGCGGAACCAAAAGCTTTTCACTTTACCTTCTAAACAAAGAAGGACGGTGCCGTTTGAAATAGGGCCAGCTTCACTAACTTTGGTGCAATTGTCTAAATTATCTGAAGTCCATGATGAATTCAATGGTGACTAAGATTGGCCAACCATTAAATTCAGATTCTTCCGCAGTGCCAACTGGGCAACACGGTCGTAGATGTTAATTTATGAATTCCAAGCCTGGAACATTTCTTTGTTTTCTATTTTCATGGAAGCATTAGCCTATTTAAAATGAAGTATAAAGATCAATCCTTTTCCTTCACGTATGAATACAAGAGACAACTTAAGAGACTTATATTATGCAACAGTGAATCAAGGTAACTCATATTAAGTCAAGTATGAAGCACCATTTGAGAATATTAACTCGTATGTACCCGTAATGTACCATCGAGTGATTTGTGATGCTTTTAATGCCATGCCAGATTGTTACTTGGCATGAATTCATTAGCTAACAGCATACTTTTAAAATGCAAATAATCAACTGCTCCCAGCATTCACGACTTTGAAATCGCGAAGCTATATTTTGTATTTTTTTAATCACAAAAATTCCCTCATCTCTTTTCAACTGATGCTGTTATTGGACATGAATAGCAGAACAATTCATTCAGAACTGAAGAGTGAATTTGTCAATATGGCCAAAAGCACTTTCCTCCAAAGCCTGGTTGGGTTTATTCAGTGAGCAGATGGGCTCCAATTGAACAGCCCATCCGCTGATGAGTGAGTTAATTACAGCTAGAATTGCACTGGTATGGAGGGGGGGGAAGGGGCCAGGATGTTCTCCTTGCCATATCCCATTGGATATAGACCTCACAGTTTTTTACCACATTTTTAGTAGACAAAGAAAAACTATAGCCAACATTTATATGTAAATCATTTCATTTTCCTGTTATCTAGTTTGGTAGCTTTGTTGTTAAATTACTGAAATTGAGATTTAGAGATACGAGATCTAATCTCAACGTTACAGGTGAAAAATTTAAATTCAGCTAATTAAATAATATGAAATAGAAAAGATTAGATCGGCAATGACAATGGAACGCATTGATTGTATGTAAAAGCCATCTTGTTTATGGATATTCTTTCAGGAATTAAATTTTTTGTTCTTACTCGACATGGTCTGACTGTGGTTCCAAGCCAACAGCAAGAACACATTGACCAAACACGCCACTGATTCCAAAGGCTATTAGACACAAAATGCTGGAGTAACTCAGCGTCCCTGGAGAGAAGGAATGAGTGATGTTTCGGGTCGAGACCATTCTTCAGAGTTCCTTCCTACACATTTTGTCAGCTCCACAGCAAAATCTCCTCAAGGTATGTCTACTTTGAAGAAGTTCTCCTCCTCTCTCCGACGAGAGTTCTGCAACACCCTCTTTTTTTTACTATATGGGACTAGTGTAGATGGGGCACCTTGGTCGGCATCGGCAAGCTGGGCCAAAGGGGTTGTTTCAGCCTGGGCCTGCTGTATGACTGTATGACACTATGAAGAAATAGAGATTGTCACATTATGAATGTAACGACTAGTCAGCACAATGAATGCAAAGAAAGCTCTGTACTGCTTCATATTAAATTTTTGATAAATACAGTTTATTGAAAAAAACACGCCATAACATTATAGTGCACAGAAACAGAACCTCCATCCACCGAATCTGTGCTGACCATCAAGCACCCATTTATATCAATCCAACAAATATTTTTTGATCTCTTTACATTCCAATCAACTACCTTAGATTCTGCATCTCACTCGCAAACTAAGGACAATTTAGAGTGGCCATGTAATGTATGGACTTAGTTTTTAGGATGTGGGAGGGAAATTCAAGCATTCACAGGGAGAATGTGCACACTCCACATAGACAGCCCCCAAGGTCAGGATTGAATCCGGGGATACATACCGAGTCTAACTTCAGCTATGAGGCACAGGCTCATTTATGAAAAGTAAATCATGTCTGCCGAATCTTATAGAATTTTTCGAGGATGTAACTAGTAGAGTGGTTAAGGGAGAACCAGTTGATGTGTTATATCTGGACTTTCAGAAGGCTTTCAACAAGGTCCCACATAAGAGATTAGTATACACTTAAGCACACGGTATTGGGGGTTCAGTATTGATGTGGATAGAGAACTGGCTGGCAGACAGGAAGCAAAGAGTAGGAGTAAATGGGTCCTTTTCAGAATGGCAGGCAGTGACTAGTGGGGTACCACAAGGTTCAGTGCTGGGACCCCAGCTATATACTATATATTAATGATTTTGACGAGGGAATTGAATGCAACATCTCCAAGTTTGCGGATGACATGAAGCTGGGGGGCAGTGTTAGCTGTGAGGAGGATGCTAGGAGTCTGCAAGGTGACTTGGATAGGCTGGGTGAGTGGGCAAATGCATGGCAGATGCAGTATAATGTGGATAAATGTGAGGTTATCCACTTTGGTGGCAAAAACAGGAAAGTAGACTATTATCTGAATGGTGGCCGATTAGGAAAAGGGGAGATGCAACGAGACCTGGGTGTCATGGTATACCAGTCATTGAAAGTAGGCACACAAAAAAGCTGGAGAAACTCAGCGGGTGCAGCAGCATCTATGGAGCGAAGGAAATAGGTAACGTTTCGGGCCAAAACCCTTCTTCAGACTGATTGGGGGTGGGGGGGGCAGGGACAAGAAAGGAAAAAGGAGGAGGAGCCCGGAGGCTGGAGGATGGGAGGAGGCAGCAGGGGGACTGAGGAAGGGGAGGAGATAGCAAGGACTAACAAAATTGGGAGAATTCGATGTTCATGCCCCCAGGATGCAGACTCCCCAAGCAGAATATGAGGTGCTGTTCCTCAAATTTCCGGTGCTGCTGCTTGCTGTGGCCATGGAGGAGACCCAGGACAGAGAGGTCGGAGACGGAGTGGGAGGGGGAGTTGAAGTGCTGAGCCACCGGGAGGTCAGCTTGGTTATTGCGGACCGAGCGGAGGTGTTCGGCGAAATGATCGCCCAACCTCCGCTTGGTCTCACCGATATAGATCTGCTGACATCTAGAGCAGCGGATGCAATAGATGAGGTTGGAGGAGATGCAGGTAAACCTCTGTCGCACCTGGAACGACTGCTTGGGTCCTTGAACGGAGTCTAGGGGGGAGGTAAAGGGACAAGTGTTGCATCTCTTGCGGTTGCAAGGGAAAGTGCCCGGGGAGGGGGTGGTACGAGAGGGAAGGGAAGAATTGACAAGGGAGTTATGGAGGGAGCGGTCTTTGCTGAAGGCAGATATGGGGGGAGATGGGAAGATGTGGCGAAAGTAGGCATGCAGGTGCAGCAGGCAGTGAAGAAAGCGAATGGTATGTTAGTATTCATAGCAAAAGGATATGAGTATAGGAGCAGGGAGGTTCTACTGCAGTTGTACAGGGTCTTGGTGAGACAACACCTGGAGTATTGCGTACAGTTTTGGTCTCCAAATCTGAGGAAGGACATTCTTGCCATAGAGGGCGTGCAGAGAAGGTTCACCAGACTGATTCCTGGGATGGCAGGACTTTTATATGAAGAAAGACTGGATAGACTGGAAGATTGAGAGGGGATCTTATAGAAACTTATAAAATTCTTAAGGGGTTGGACAGGCTAGATGCTGGAGGATTGTTCCCGATGTTGGGGAAGTCCAGAACAAGGGATCACAGTTTAAGTATAAAGGGGATTTTTTTTAGGACTGAGATGAGAAAAACATTTTTTACACAGAGAGTGGTGAATCTCTGGAATTCTCTGCCATTGAATGTAGTTGAGGCCAGTTCATTGGCTATATTTAAGAGGGAGTTAGATGTGGCCCTTGTGGCGAAAGGGATCAGGGGGTATGGAGAGAAGGCAGGTACAGGATACTAAGTTGGATGAGCAGCCATGATCGTATTGAATGGTGGTGCAGGCTCGAGGGACCAAATGGCCTATTCCTGCACCTATTTTCTACGTTTCTATGTTTCTATGTTTCTATGGTGTGCTGCACATTGTGATGGTTATTCAAAAGCATACTTCACATTCTCCTTTAATGTCACATTTTCTTCTCTGAATATCAGGAAATCCCTGCATAACGGATGCAGCACCTTGCATTCCTAAAAAATATGGGTTCTGTAATGTGATCCCATGTCATCTGCAAATGTACCAAGAAATGCAAGCTGAAAAAATAGTTTTTATTTACTTACTTGTTTTCACACAAATTCCGCATTAATTAGTACTTTATTTCAGTTTAGTTTGGAGATACAATGCAAAAACAGGCCCTTCGGCCCACGGAGTCCATGCCGACCAGCGAACCCCACACACTAACACTATCTAACACACAATAGGGACAATTTGCAATTTTACCAAGACAATTAAGTTATAAACTTGTACGTCTTTGGAGTGTGGGAGGAAACCGGAGCACCCAGAGAAAACCCACGCAGGTCACGGGGAGAACATATAAACTCCGTACAGACAGCACCCGTGGTCAGGATTGAACCCGGTCTCTGCGTAAGGCAGCAACTCTGTTCCAACCGCTATTCCACGATGCCACTCAGTGTTTACTTGCAGTGGTTCAAAGATAGTGCCTCACCATCAACATTCCAGGGCTGTAGGCACAAGGAACTGCAGATGCTGGTTTACAAAAAAAGACATAAAGTGCTGGAGTAATTCAATGAGTTCAGCGGTATCTTTGGAAGACATGAACAGGTGCCATTTTGTGTTGGGCCCCATTCCAGGGCTGTTAGGGATGGGCAATTAATGCTGTTTTTGCGGCTGAAGCCTGCATCCTGACAGATGGAATAATAAAAAGAATACATGCGTACAGTATATAAATAGTTGTCATTATTTAACTTATGTTGCACAAAGTTTCTTAAATGCAGTCTGTCTGGAACACATCATCTGGCCACTGAGGCTTAGTTTCAAATTTTACATTAATATTGGCCTCCACTACAGAGGGTCAATTGCCTTTCTTTCTATATTTACAAGGAATCAGTAGCTTTCAAAAATTGGAGAGGAAAGATTCTTAGATTATTTTCCAATTGTATCCAATTATTCCAGTGATATCTCAGCCATTATCTATTTAACAAGCTAATTGTCCTGATCCTGATTGGAGTCTAGCACTTTTACAAAGTTAGGTCAAAATATCTCACCATCTATCACTTTCTACATTGTAAGATAAATTCACATAACAGTTCTTGGAGCAACATGCTGAACCATCAGACAAAAATTCAGAATGTGACACATTTGCTTCCAGTGTGCTAACAAATTAGAATTCAAAAGTGCATAACATCAATTGTCATGACTATTTTTTGATAAGATGAAAATGAGTGGCTATGACCACAGAGAATGATTAAGTGGCTACAATGCAGTGCTTGGTTGACAGATGCCGATGGCCTCAAATGGCCTTCAATCAAAGTACCACAATCGATGTGCTATCAGTCTGTAACATTATAGATCAGAATATTTAAAAATGTATTATTTTGCTGTAACAGAATCAATATATCTTAAGAGTTCTGTCCATTTTAATGTGCACACCCTTGAAATAAATAGAACTAGAAATTGCCATTTGCAACATGAGCCAACCTGTACATAATGCTTCTTAGTGTGAACTCTTTTCAAATAAATGAGGTTAATGTTCCTATTAAACTAACATTGAGGAAATCATCATAAAAATGTATTGTCCTTTGTTGCTTCCTTTTTCTTTTGACAACCAATAACAAAGCCTTGTTGACTTGCAAATCAAAATGTCCGTGTTTGTATACTCTATGAACAATGTTAGTAGCAGTGCTAATCCACTTAAAATCAAACCTAGGATAATAGAAGCATCAGAGATTGCTACGTGTGTTTCTATATGCTCTCCGTCCTCATCAGTGGATACACCCTAATGGAATTGGACAAATTAGCCTGGGCATCGTTGGTCACAAGCCTCAAAGCACTTTTTTTTTTCCGCCCACAATATTTAATATGTAAAAGAAGGCTTTTTGGTTCACTGAGTCCCAGTCAACCAGCTAGTGCCCGGTGCAATAATATTATTTCCCACATTCCCATTAACTATGCCCAGTTCATCTCTATATTAAAGGTAATTTATCCTGGCCAATTAACCCATTGACTCCATTTACACCTCACGCTGGCTTGGCAAGGGCACCAGCATAATCAAGGACGAGTCACACCCCAGCCACTCCCTCATCTCCAATCAGGCAAGAGGTATAGAAGTGTGAAAACGCACACCTTCAGATTCAGCGACTCAGGCAGTTTCTTCCCAGCTGCTATCAAGCAACTGCACAATTGACTCCATCTTCACCATGCTGCCTCGGAAAAGCAGCCATCAAAATCAAAGACTTATTCCATCCTGGTCATTCATCGGACTTTGTGCTCCCATTCAGCAGAAGGTACAAAGGCTTGAGAGCCACAAGGCACAGGAGCAGCTTCCTCCCCTCCATTATCGGGCTTCTCAAAGGTCCTTTCGGAAGCTAGGGTACTGTCTGATTCAACTCTATCCCATGGTGGATATTGGGCCTGATGCGCTACAATGCTAAGAACCATATTTCACACTCTGTGTCTTCCCCTGTTTGCTATCTATTGTACTTGACTTTGACTTGATTTCATGTATGCATAGTATATCTGATCTATTTGGATAGCATGCAAAACAAATCTTTTCACTATACCATAGAACATGTGACAATAACAAACCTAAACCTAAGCAAATGGAGAAGGAGAAATTAGGGCAATTATAGGGGGGCCTGCATGAAACAGGATGACCAAAGGTATGGTTACAGTAACACTGTGAGTCCATTTTGAATTGCAGAAAGAATATTTGGAAGGACCATATGAAGGGGGAGCAGAGCGGAAAGTGACAAGCCAAGATTATTGCAATTCTTAAATTCTACATGAAGAAATGGCCAGAAACCAAAACGAGGGAGGAGACCAAAGAAGAGCTGAATGAGGGGATGTTCCATATGTCCCAAAATAATAGAAGCATATAGGTTTCCATAGCAACACTATTTTTATTTGATAATAAGTTCAGGCAAGCAGAGGAGCATAGTCGTGGAAGGGTTCAAACCTCAGACCTCAGTTTGAGGAAGCAGTGAGTCCATTAAACTATTCTGGTAGGGGATGGAGATGTAGAAGTTCTCTGCCACCAATGTCTGAGACACAATTAACAAATGCTGCCTTTTCAAAATGTTCCCAATTTAGGCAAGACAAGACAAGACAAGAAGCTTATTCGTCACATACACATACGAGATGTGCAGTGAAATGAAAAGTGGCAATGCTCGCGGACTTTGTGCAAAAAGACAAACAAACAAACAACCAACCAAACTATAAACATAATCACATATTCTTTTACATATTAAATATTGTGGGCGGAAGGAAAAAACGTTCAGTAAAGTTAGTCCCTGGTGAGATAGGAGTTTACAGTCCGAATGGCCTCTGGGAAGAAACTCCTTCTCAACCTCTCCGTTCTCACAGCATGGCAATGGAGGCGTTTGCTTGACCGTAGCAGCTGGAACAGTCCGTTGCAGGGGTGGAAGGGGTCTCTCATGATTTTATTGGCTCTGGAGTTGCACCTCCTGATGTATAGTTCCTGCAGGGGGGCGAGTGAAGTTCCCATAGTGATTTCGGCCGAATGCACTACTCTCTGCAGAGCCTTCTTGTCCTGGGCAGAGCAATTCCCAAACCAGATGGTAATATTTCCGGACAAGATGCTTTCCACAACCGCTGAGTAGACGCACTGGAGGATCCTCGGAGACACTCTGAATGTCCTCAATTGCCTGAGGTGGTAAAGGCGCTGCCTTGCCTTACTCACGAGGGCTGCAGCGTGTGATGTCCATGTCATATCCTCAGAGATGTGGACTCCCAGATATTTGAAACAGTTCACCCTATCCACAGTATTCCCATTTATCCTCAATGGTGTGTACGTCCTCCGATGATGTGCCCTCCTAGTCCACGATCAGCTCCTGTTTCAAGCCTCAGTTAACTTATTTTCACCTTGGGCAACTGCTCCTACATTGCTTTCAATACTCTTCATGAGGTGACAATGAATTGGAAACACACATGACTAAATAAACATTAAGAAACACCAGTTGTGTATCTGAAAAAATTGTTATAGACAATAGATGATAGACAATAGACAATAGGTGCAGGAGTAGGCCATTTGGCCCTTCGAGCCAGCACCGCCATTCACTGTGATCATGGCTGATTATCCTTAATCAGTACCCCATTCTTGCCTTCTCCCCATATCCCCTGACTCCGCTATCTTTAAGAGCCCTATCTAGCTCTCTCTTGAAAGTGTACAGAGAACTGGCCTCCAACACCCTCTGAGGCAGAGAATTCCACAGACTCGCAACTCTCTGTGTGAAGAAGTGTTTCCTCATCTCCATTCTAAATGGCTTACCCCTTATTCTTAAACTGTGGCCCCTGGTTCTGGACTCCCCCATGGTCCTCCAACCATGGTCTTGCAACCCAAAAAGTTGCTTGAATTTGGAATGCACAACTCAAGGAAGTGGGAAGCCAAGGAGGTAGGTACATTTGCAACGTTGAAGAAGTATTTAGATGAGCACTTGAAATGCCAAGTCATAGAAAGCAAAGGATGAAGTGTTGGTAAATGGGATGAGAGTACACAAGAGTACTTGATGGCCATGTTGACATTATGAGTCAGGTGGCCTGATTCCATATTGCATGACTCTATAATGTGAACATAAAACATAGAAAAGCACAGCACAGGAACAGGACCTATGGTGCACAATGCCTGTGCCGAACACTATGTCAAAGTAAACTAATCTCACCTGCCTGCACATGATCCATATGCACATGTCTAAAAGCCTCTTAAACACCACTATGATATCTATTAACACCAACACCCTGCTCACCAACACCCTGCTCTGAAACTTGCTCTGCATTGCTAGCATTGGCAATGTAATAAAACATTTTTTTTTCATGCGGAGTTAAATGTTATTGTTTGGTTCGTGAAATATGAAATCAAATTTTCATTTAGGCTCACAACAGAATATATTTATGAAATTGCAGTTATATTCAGCAAAATATCTCTCAGAAATGCAATTTTGCACTTTAGCAAAGATGTGCAGCAAATCCATCAAAGAGGCAGTGACATAACACATAGTATCCTTGTAATTGGATTGATTACCACCCATTGTATGTGCAGGTTTTGCTCAAAAGTGATCAATTCTAGATTATGTCACACTACTGATCTTTTCTGTATGAAATCATGCACATTGGGAAATTAGACTGGGTACTTCCGTGCACAGATCACATTAGCACACCTGGCATCTTCCCCACTATATCTAATGATGGCACAATTCGTATAATCTCCATTCCTACCATTATTGACATAAATTGACATAAAGGTACAAATGTTGCCCTTTGCTGAACTGTCATGAAAAGTCAAATAACTCATCACACTGAATACCCCAAAGAGATGCAAATTACAGTCTCTTTGATGTCAATATATTGATTAAAAATTTGCTCGACTCATATTCCACTGGTCCAATTATGTTCCTAATCATTTTCCATGATCATCCTTATGTGTATCCTTTTAATTTTATGCATTTCACTGCTGCAATCTCTTCCCACATCCCTGAGATGTGCTGGTTGGTAGGTTAATTGGCATTGTTCCTAATATGTAGGTAAGTAGCAGAATCTGAGAAGAGTTAACAGGAAAGTAGGAAATATTAAAGAAAGGGCTTAATGCATGATTAGCCTAAATGGTAGTTGATGGTTGGTATGGACTCGGTGGAACGTAGGGTCTATTTCCACGTTGGATTTCTTGACGATGCACCATTCACCCAATGTGAAAAAAAAACATCACAGGCGTCCACCTGGACATGTCACCTGCACATCCCTGTTCAATGAAGTCTTTGGCCTCTTCAGCCATCTCAAGACCCACAGACGGATCCCACCAGAAACACATTCATACCTGTCTTTGAGTGATTGCCAATAATGAAGATGATGAAATGTAGAAACAAGGAATTGCAGATGCTTATTTACATGATGATGTTCTAAGATGACATTCTCCCTTTGACTCTATAATCAGTTAACACTCAACTGTGTTTTTCCTCACCACAGTAGCCTTTCATATAGCTTTACTGTGGTATCTTCCAATTTGCCATGCACACAGCTCAGCAAAGAAATTGTGATGACTGTGTGTTGCTTTCTTCAGGAGTTGTCTTGTGTTAGTCTCAGAGCACCAAAAACACCTAAATGAGCAGGTTTGCAATTTCTTGTGGGGAAAATAGTGGTCACTGACATCAGTGCAACAATGGAGAAGCAGACCATTAAAAACAATTTGAGACAACAGCACAGTGTCACAGCGGTAGAGCATTAACCTTACAGTGCCAGAGACCCGAGTTCGATCCTGACTACGGGTGCTATCTGAACAGATCCGTGGACTGAAAAGTGGTGAGATAACTTCGAAATCACTCCGCTGGAAGTGGGGCTGCTAAGAAAATCACTGTCAAACCATCCTGAATAAGAATCAACGAGCACCAGGTAATAATAATAATAATACATTTTATTTGTGGGCGCCTTTCAAAAGTCTCAAGGACACCTTACAGAATTTAACAAGAGTAAAAAACATATAATCGGAATAAAATAAATAATAAAGACATCATCAATACACAAATTAAAGACAGAATTCGATCCAAAGACAAAAAAGATCAAAAACACAATGCGAAGAGAGAGCAGCGGCAGCTAAACCGCGCCAGCGTACACTCTCCCTTCCGACAGCCATCTTGGACACAAACTAAAATAATCACTTACACACAAAAATCATCCACCCACAATGGTTACCACTGTGGGGGAAGGCACAAGGTCCAGTCCCCAACCCCAGTTCTCCCAAAGTCAGGCCTATTGAGGCCTCCGCTATTGCCTCTATGGAGGCCCGATGTTCCTGGCCGTTCTCACTGGGGGCTGTTGCCCCGGCGTCGGGAGAGTCCTCTAAGCGGCTGGGCATCCTGGAACGGCCACTTCCTTACCGGAGACCGCGGCTTCCGAAGCCGACAAGGCCGCGCCGGTTTGGAGCTCCCAGGCTCCCGATGTTGAAGCTGGCGCTGCCCGCTCCGCAGACCCGCAGCCCAAAGGTGTTGAACTCGGCGGTCACAGCTCACCGGAGCTCCAGCGCGTCGATCCAGCGCGGCGACCCAGGCAAGGCATCGCCCTCTCCGCTCCACGATAGCGCTGTGCCGCCACCGAAGCCGAGGTGCTGGGCGGTCCCCGCCAGGAAACGGCGCTCCACGCCCGCGGGTAGGCCACGAGGACGGGGCAGCCCGGAGAAAAAGCTGCCTCACCGACCAGGTAGGGACCTAGAAATATAGTTACCCCCTTCCCCCACATTAAGAAGTCTATTTCTCCCACAAGCAAAACACAGGACTCACTAGAACTACAAAAAAAAAGTGAATAAAACGGACGGCTGCTGGTTAGCAGCTGTTCCCCAATATGGCTCCTCCTCCTCGGTACTGCTTGGCATGCCAATCAAATATGTCAGCTGCGACTGTAGACCACGGGAGCGCAGGTACAGGATGTGAAAGAAGTGGTTGTTTATTGTTGGTGAGGTGCCAAACTGTTGCACACTGCACAGGATGCCGCATTCTCGGTGATGTATTCGGCCATGCCAGACAAGTAAAACATGCTTCTTGCCCGTAGCTTCAGCACCTGGGCGCCCTGCATGGACAGCATTAAAATACTGGTTGTGCAGCAAAGCAGGAACCACCGCCTTGTGTTCATTTAGAATAATGCCATCTTGCAGCACTAGCTCATCACGGACAGCAAAAAAAGGCTGGACTGGCAGCGGAACGTTGTACAGGTGCACAACCTTTTATCCAACGATCCAAACAACGAAAAGCTCCGAATAGCGACATTTTTTCGGTCCTTGAAAAAAGGTCCTTGAAGACGTTCACCGAGGGTGGCCCGTAGAGGTGACAGCGGAACCTCCGGTTGGTCCTCGAAGAAAGGGGAACTAAATCCCCATTCATAAAAGAGAAGGTGAGGGTATATTGTGCGGGAGGGTTAATAATTGACAATCTGCTGCTGCCTGCCCGTTGAGTTAAAAAAAGTTCCCACGGTAGACTCACGATACACAGTGTATCGTGAGTCTTGCGTGGTAACGTTTTAACTCAGCGGGCAGGTAGCAGCAGATTGTCGCTCCCTTCAGTTTCACCCCACCTACGCCCCTCTGCTTCCCAGCCATGTGTGTGACCCCTTCCCTCCCCTCTCCAGCTCCCCGCCCATTGCACCGGCGCGGGGGCTTTGCACTGTCTTCACGTCGGAGCCAGTGCCAGTCACCGGAGATGTCAGGACCAACGGGACACCGACCCCCAGGCCCACTGCAAGCACGGAGATCCCAGAGACCCACAGCCAGCAGCAGCCCAGCCCCGCTCCAACTCCAGAGGAACACGCTCCCCGTAGGGACAGAAGCTGATGGTGTGCAAGGTACGTCTTGGTCTTGGGGTTGCGGATGAGGGGGCGCAGCTCGGGCTGTGACGTCTCCGGCCACCCCCCTGTACAGGAGCTGAGACTGGGAACTGTTGGGTTGTTTGCAGTTGCAGAGGGAGGGGGTAAGGGCGGTACAGTTCCCAGTCTCAGCTCCATTCTAGGGGGTGACCGGAGACGTCAGGACCAACGGGACACCGACTGCAAGCACGGAGATCCCAGAGACTCACAGCCAGCAGCAACTCTAGCCCAGCCCCGCTCCAACTCCAGAGGAACCCGGGTTGCGGATGAGGGGGCGCAGCTCGGGCTGAAGTCTCCGGCCACCCCCCTGTACAGGAGCTGAGACTGGGAACTGTACCGCCCTTGCAGGCGAGCAGGAGAGTGGGGTTGTTTGCAGTTGCAGAGGGAGGGGGCAAGGGCAGTACAATTCAGTCTCAGCTCCATTCCAGGGGGGTGGCCGGAGACGTCAGGACCAACGGGACACTGACTGCAAGCACGGAGATCCCAGAGACTCACAGCCAGCAGCAACTCTAGCCCAGCCCCGCTCCAACTCCAGAGGAACCCGGGTTGCGGATGAGGGGCCGCAGCTCGGGCTGTGGGTGAACTGCCACTTGTCGCCGTAGCGGCCCATCGGGGAGCGGATTCCTCTGGAGTTGGAGGGACAGGGAGACACAGCGGCTATTGAGAATGGTGGGCAATCACTTCCAAAGTTCTGCCCACACAGTCAGTACACCTCTCCTATACTTGTCTCCCGCACTAAGATCATCTCGCAGAGAATGATCCCAGCCTAACCCTCCCTATTCTCTCCTATTCTGCAAGAAAAAACTACATTGAAGACTCAAACTCGCGATTGAGTAACTGCTGGGATCGTGGCGCAAACTCGCGACCTTGCGGATATGAGCCGAGCACTCTACCACTACGCTAAAAATCTTCCATTCCGAAAGCCGAAAAATTCTGAATTACGAAAAGTGTCTGGTCCCAAGGCTTTCAGATAAAAGGTTGTGCACCTGTAGTGCTTGTCCGGCCAGCACTCCTTAATGACGGAGGTAAGTGACCATGGGGTAATGTCAGCAGCAATGTGGGCAACCAAGTCCTCCATACAGGACGAGGGAATACAAGACACAGTCATTATAATAAAGTCATCATCCGGTGAGGGCGGATCCTCGCAGGTCCTCTGGGGTGCATGCGGGAGAGTGTCAGCCAGGTGCATATCCTTACCGCGTTTGTGGATCAGAACGATGTCATATTTTTGAAGTTGCAGTAACATCCACATTTAGGTGTGCTGGAGAGGCGTGGATTTGGTTTGTTGAATATTAAAAACATAGCAATTATCAAAAAAGCTCATCAGCGCCTCTACTTCCTGAGAAGATTACGGAGAGTCGGATTGTCAAGGAAGACTCTCTCTAACTTCTACAGGTGCACAGTCGAGAGCATACTGACCGGTTGCATCATGGCTTGGTTTGGCAATTAGTGCACCCTGGAGAGGAAAAGACTACAAAAAG
Organism: Leucoraja erinaceus; assembly: GCF_028641065.1. Taxonomy (NCBI): domain Eukaryota; kingdom Metazoa; phylum Chordata; class Chondrichthyes; order Rajiformes; family Rajidae; genus Leucoraja; species Leucoraja erinaceus. Next base: position 60,244,573 of record NC_073379.1, read on the forward strand.
TAGTAAACACTGCCCAGACCATCATCGGCTCTGACCATCCTTCCATCGAGGGGATTTATCACAGTCGCTGCCTCAAAAAGGCTGGCAGTATCATCAAAGACACACACCATCCTGGCCACCCACTCACCTCCCTGCTACCTCCAGGTAGAAGGTACAGGAGCTTGAAGACTGCAACAACCAGGTTCAGGAATAGCTACTTCCCCACAGCCATCAGGGTATTAAACCTGGCTCGGACAAAACTCTGATTATTAATAATCACTTTCTGTTATTTGCAATTTACCAGTTTATTTATTCATGTGTGTATATATTTATATCATGGTATATGGACACATTGATCTGTTTTGTAGTAAATGCCCACTATTTTCTGTGTGCTTAAGCAAAGCAAGAATTTCATTGTCCTATACAGGGACACACGACTATAAACTCACTTGAACTTGAACTTGACTTCATACTTGCACGTCTCTCGAATTCTAAGGGAACCAGGCAGGGAGGGTTAGTGTAAAGCTAGTAGGCGTAACTACAAAAGCATGACTCATAACATGAGTGACACTGATCTACACTCCCACACTCCAAAGACATACAGGTTTATAGGTTAAATGGCTTGGTATACAAGTAAATTGTCCTTAGTGTGCAGGATAGTGTTAGTGTGCGGGGGTCGCTGGTCGGCATGAACACTGTGGGCCGAAGGGCCTGTTCCCGCACTATATCTCTAAAAAACTAAATGAAAGGTTTTGAAGAAAGAAAGATGGTGCCCCTTGCCTGTACTACGTAATACCCATAGTAAAAATCACATGCTTAAAAAAAAACAACATACCCAGGTGGAGTAAAAGGCATTCTCCCACAGGCAATCCTGATTTAGTGCTTTAAACAAATTATGTTATAAGCCTTCTGCACATTCATGGATGGC